>NC_031996.1:8730804-8779018 GCF_001879085.1 Nicotiana attenuata | reverse complement strand
GGAGTATATATCTCAGTAAAATCGACTTGCAAATCACTAATATTTGCAAGGAAAAAAAGCATGTATTCCATGTCAATATATATATTTCTTATTACTATAATCGGGTACTAAATCCCAAATTACTTATGAGTATGACATGATTAACTTACCTGGTTATGTGTAGCTTCATATCTTTGCAAGGGTTGATATATAATGTTATAAAGGATATTCAAGGCTTACAGTTGAAAAATTTAAGTTTCATGTTGATATGCCACTTCAAAGTCATCCAAAGGGCATCCCCGTCGTGAGTAACGGATATTCAAGGCTTACATTTGTTTGGTTTATGTTGCTGCCTTAGAAGATATGAATTCCTTAAATTCTAGAGCTTCGAGATTTCTTCGCCATTTAATGGATCCTACCTCTGGAAAGATATCAATAATAGAATTTAAAATTCCCAAGGTAAAATGGACCTGAAAAGATTCCAGTGATAGAATTTGGAATTTCCAAGGTAAAATAGACCTGAACACTTTGTTTTTTCTAACGTCACGTACATAGTCTTTTACATATATCTTTTCTCAGGTATTAGAGTACCTGGAACTTAGTATGGATCTCTATTTAAAAATATGTTAATTGCATTATATAGAGTGTGGTAATCAAATAGCTAAGATAGCTTTTTGACTCCTAATCCATTTCTGCTTTGATTGTTGCACTACTAGAAATTCGGTAATTAGCGACCAAAAAAACCGACCAACTTTAGTCAGTTATGGCCAATTACCGACCAAAATGCGACGAAATATGCTTGGAAGGTGCTTTGGTGGTCGCTTTAGTATACCGACCAAAGTTGGTCGGTAAATTAAATTAAAAAAAAACGACCAAAGTTTGTCGGTTTTTTCCGACCAAAGTTGGTCGGTATTTTAATTATGTAATCAAAAGATTCACCGTCTGGGAATCGAACAGGGGTGGGTACTGTGGCAGGATACTATTCTACCACTAGACCATTTGTCACGACCCAAATTGGAGGGTCATGACTAGCACCCGGGCCATACTTGTCGAGCACCAACGTACATTTTATCTAAAATTCCTTATTATCCTTAAGGACCGACGAGATCAATATAAATGGTAGATATGGATCATGAACAACCAACAATGAAAGATTATGGCACGAACATACTTTACATGGAATAACCAGACAGTTAGGAAACTATATATAAGGTTTGAGCAACCACGCTGCCATGAAAGACATACAACAAAAATGAGCCGACAAGGCATACCAAACTAACATGAGTTGACACCTGCCTATGAGCCTCTAAAGGAACACAAGTGCTGCAACATAGCCGGAACAGGGCCCCAACATACCCATAATGTCTATAACAAAAAATGCATACCAAGACCACGGCAAGTCCGGAGAAGGGAACTCGCCAATAACCGCTAAACGGGGCAGCCTACTATGGTGGGGGAGTTGCGTCTACCCGTCTATCAGGACCTGCAGCACGACATGCTACATCCACAAATAAAAAGGACGTCAGTACGAATAAAATACTGAGTATGCAATGCAGAAAAGCATAAGTATGAATAGTAATGTGAATAAGGATAGAGAATATACAACCTGTAACATCTGGGTACCTCTGTGGGCTACTGACATGAAATGCATGATACAGACACACATATATATATATATATATATATATATATATATATATATATATATATATATATACATAAACTTTTAAAACACACGCCNACACACACACACACACACACACACACACACACACATATATATATATATATATATATATATATATATATATATATATATATATACATAAACTTTTAAAACACACGCCTCTGTGGGCATCATCATCATATTGTACCCAGCCTTAGAGAAGACTCGGTAAAATCATACCCGGACATCATAAGGCTCGGTAGAGTCATACCCGTCCATGTGGAGCTCAATAAAACCCAACTGATCAGTGGTTGCACAATAGGTTTCGCGGCTCGGTAGAGTAAAATAGATACATATATATAATGCATGCTCGACTCATGGAATCACGTTCTAAACCTTTCGGAGTGGCGTAAGGTTGGTATCCTTTGTACACGTTATTAGGACTAACTCTTCACTATGAACCTTATAAGAATCAGGAAGTACCAACAACATTTATAACATAAGAATAAGAGAAGCAACATCAACATCAATCGTTCCATAAGAGGGAAAAACAATGCAAGTACTACTAGCTTCTAAGAGTAGAGTATCTTTGGTAGCTCGTTCATTACATTATGTACAATCGGAGTCATGCAAAAGAAGGAAAGGGATAGCCTCACATACCTCGTATATACTGCCCAACCTCAAGCTTTGCAAATGTCACGACTCCTGTCTACAATAGGAGAAATGACACTATCGTTAACGTTTAAGCGTCGTAACTATTATGTACCGACCACAACCTATTTTACGATGAAACGGACAAAATCTCCCCTATTTATATGACTTCCCACAAGTGAAAACAATCACCAAACAACCCAAACAACATCAATGTTAATCATATTGAGCCTCGCAAAATAGTCCACCAACCGATAACATTACTACCAAGTCTTTCGATATATATTTCACAAGTTCTAGCTTCAATGACTTAGCCGCTACTTGGATAATATTAAATACATGTAGATTAAGAGGTACCTTACCTTTAGAAATAAAGAACAACTCCAATTTTCCCTTAATTGTCCACGAAATATCCCTCCAATGCTGCCACAACAACAAGGAAGCGAAACTAGCAATCAATTAGGGGTTTTCGGTACTAGAATCACTTCAGAAGGCTTGAAATCACCTAGGGTTGATATTAAGAACTTGAGGGAGTATTTACATAACATAAAACCCTTAAATAACCTCCCACACGAGCTGGAACAACACAAAAATGAGCAACAACAAGAACAACAAGAAACTTACTAGCGCCACGGGATTCCCGACACTTGCTGTTTGCCCTTTGTTTGGGTCTTGAATCTTGAGAGAACCTTGAGAGGGTTTTTCTAGGGTTCTAAGTTCTGAATATACTGGAAAAAAATTATTTAAAACGGTTTGGAGGCATCATATATATATATATATATATATCCAAATGTCTTTAACCGCCTAAGTGGGCCCAATAGAGAGGTGCTTGGCGCAGTCTTGCGAAAATGCGAATATCTCTCTACTCCGAGATTGTATCAATTAACGGTTTAATGCGTTGGAAACTAGACAATTAGATCTTAAATTTGGTGGGTATATCATCCCGTAATTCCAAGTAAAATTGGGATGAAAGCTTAGTAACATTTAACCTAATGTTTAAGTAAAATTATGAACCTAAGTTGCGACAACTTTTGTCGACTTTTGTTTCATAACTCGTTTGACTTCAAGACTTATGATACGGATATTATATGATTCAAATACCTTAAAACATGACCTCTTGAGTCTATTAAGCACCTCTAGGTTTACCCAAAAATACGGCTGACAACATCCTTGATTCGTTTAACTTCTAATACTTGTGACCACCCTTATACACCTTTGTATCATTTAAGACCAATAGGATTAACTGCTTATCATCTTAAAGATAATCTCTTCATGGATTTACTTCGACTACCTCATGGCATGAACTAACGTACGAAATATGGGTTGTAACTCCCTTCCCCTAGTAGGTACATTCGTCCTCGAATGTAAGGGTTTATGAGGAGTCCAAATCATCGTGGATTCCAGCGGAAATTTCCGGTCAATTTTCCCCTATAAAATGGTCACTAGCAAAACTTGCAAGCAGTTAAGCCCAACGTATGGCCTCAAAAGGCTATACAAAGCATTATGGATATGTACATTATCTGCATATCACCATTTTGTATTAAGGAAGAGTATTCTCAAGTTATTACTTACCTCATAGAGTCGTTTCACCTTCTAATGTATCTTGCGTTCCACCAGCATCCTTGTTATCTTCATTTTGGAATAGGTAAGGGTATTTAGACTTCATCTCCTCTTCTGCTTCCCATGTCATCTCTTCCATATTCTTGTTCCTCCACAATACTTTGACGGAAGCTACATCTTTTGTTCTCAGCTTGCGGACTTGTCGATCTTATATAGCCACTGGCACTTCTTTATATGATAGATCCTCTATGACTTGTACATCTTTGATATGGACGACCCGAGAAGGGTCTCCGATACATTTCCTCAACATAGATACATGGAATACCGGGTGGACAAATTCCAATTCAGATGGCAATTCTAACTCATAAGCAACATGTCCAATTCGTTGAAGAATTTTATACGGCCCGATATACCGTGGACTCAGCTTACCTTTCTTCCCAAAATGCATAACCCCTTCATCGGTGAGATCCTCAGGAAAACCTAATCACCAACCTCAAACTCCAGATCACGACGTCGGGCATCGGAATAAGACTTTTGCCTGCTTTGTGTCGTCCTCAATCGTTCCTGTATCACTTTCACCTTCTCAATGGCTTGGTGAATCAAATTTGGCCCATATAATTCTGTTTCACCGACTTCGAACCATCCAACTGGTGATCTACATCTCCTCCCGTATAGTGCCTCGTATGGGGCCATTTTAATACTGGAATGGTAGCTATTATTGTAGGCGAATTCTACGAGTAGAAGATGGTCACCCCAATTCCCCTTGAAATCTAGAACACATGCTCGTAGCATATCTTCAAGTGTTTGAATGGTACGTTCAGCCTGTCCGTTAGTCTGCGGATGAAATGCAGTGCTGAGATTCACTTGTGTGCCTAAACCCTTCTGGAAAGCCCTACAAAAGTTAGCCGTAAATTGAGCTCCTCGGTCTGATATAATAGATACCGACACACCATGAAGCCTAACAATCTCTTTGATATACAACATCGCATAATCTTCAGCCATGTAAATTGTCTTAACTGGAAGAAAATGGGCACATTTTGTAAGTCGATCAATTATCACCGAGATGGAGTCAAACTTATGATAAGAGCGAGGTAATCCAATAATGAAGTCCATATTAATCACCTCCCATTTCCAGGTCAGAATCTCTATATTCCGAATCAATCCACCAGGTTTTTGATGCTCGATATTTACTTGTTGACAATTAGGACACTGGGCTACAAATTCTACAATGGACTTCTTCATGTTATCCCACCAATGCTGCTCCTTAACATCATGATACATATTTGTCGAGCCGGGATGGATGGAATATCGGGATTGATAAATCTCATTCATAATCTTCTCTCGCAACCCTGCCACACATAAATGGCCCCGGTATCTCAGTGCTCCATCTCCTCAGATCTCAAAAGCCGTAATTTTACACTGCTGAATGCTCTCTTTCAATCGTACTAAGATAGGATCTTCATATTGTTGTGCTTTTACCTCGGCTACCAAAGATGATTCTGATGTATTCTGTACAGTAACACCTCCGTCATCAAAGTCTAACAATCTGATTCTCATATTGGCTAGCTGATGAAGCTCTTTTGTCAACCCCTGTCTACCCACCTCAATGTGTACTAAGCTTCCCATTGACTTACGACTGAGAGCGTCTTCCACAACATTGGCTTTACCAGGATGGTACAATATCTCGACATCGTAATCTTTCAGTAATTCAAGCCACCTACGCTGCCTCAAATTCAACTCCTTCTGCTTGAAGATGTAATGTAAACTCTTGTGATCTTTGTAGATGTCACCATGGACGCTGTATAAGTAGTGCCGCCATATCTTCAAAGCATATATTACTGCAGCCAATTCTAAATCATGGGTCGGGTAATAATTTTCATGCTTCTTCCATTGTCTTGATGCATAAGCAATCACTTTCCCACATTGCATCAATACGCACCCCAAACCTATACCTGAGGCATCATAATATACCACATAACCTTCTGTTCCTTCAAAGAGAGTGAGCACTGGCGCGGATGTCAATCAATTCTTTAGCTCCTGAAAACTACGTTCACAAGTGTCAGACCACTGGAACTTGGTAGCTTTCTTTGTTAACTTAGTCAATGGTGCTGATATAGAGGAAAACCCTTCTACAAACCGCCTATAATATCCTGCTAGCCCCAGGAAGCTGTGGACTTCTGATGGTGTTGTAGGTCTCGGCCAATTCTTTACTGCATCGATCTTCTGAGTATCGACACTAATACCCTCGTCAAATATCACATGGCCAAGGAATGCTACTGAGTTCAGCCAGAATTCACATTTGGAGAGATTAGCATATAACTTACGATCCTGAAGCATCTGTAATACTATCCGCAAGTGGACCGTATGTTCCGCCTCCGAACGAGAATACACCATAATGTAACCAATGAATACAATAACGAACACATCAAGATAGGGCCCGAATACAGTATTCATGAGATGCATAAAAGCTGTTGGTGCATTTGTTAGCCCGAACGACATCACCAAGAACTCAAAATGCCCATATCTTGTCCGGAAGGCCGTCTTTGGAATATCCTTCTCCTAAACCCTCATGTCATGATCCAAAATACACTAAGGGTCGTGATGGCACCGGACATCGCTGTCAGGAAAGCCAACCATAATACTTAATTAAATTCTCGTTTAAACAATCGTGAAAACTATGGTTTTCCTTCAATTTGGCTAGTAAAAGATAATCTTTACAAAATAAATAAAAGAATGTTTAGAAGTTAATACAGAATACCCCATAATCATCTCAGAACCCGGTATCAAAAGTGCATGAGCAATTTCTAGGAAATAATGTAATACAACAACTGTCCGAAATACAAATTGGACAGAAAAGAAAATACAGTACAATATTCTGAAGGAGACTCTGCTGGCTGCGGGTCGTCGCGAGAGGTGCAGCTCACCTAAGTCCGTATCAACCATGTCGCCGCGCCCAACTAGGCCACTAGTCATATATATGCCTGCGCAACAAAAGTGCACAGCAAGTATAGTGTGAGTACAAAAACAACGTGTACTCAGTAAGTATCCCGTCTAATCTCGTAGAAGTAGAGACGAGAGGTCGACGTCGACACTTACTGGTGGTCCAATGATAATATACCAATCATTTAGTAAATCGAGGATTTTCATAAAAATGACTATAACTCAAATAGCATGAGGCAAGTAAAAAATCCTTTCGCTTATAGGAAATTCCCAAATTCATTTTCATCATTTATACATTTATCTCAGGCCAGGGAGAAACAAATATTACATCTATGAATTTCAAGGCAAGCAATACAAGCATGCGCAAAATGCTGAGATCGTATGGCCCGATCCAACAAATATTTAAACTGTGCACTCCCAGAGGGTCGAATGGCGCGAACCATAGATGCATCTATTTAATCTATAGAGGCGTTTGGCCCGTTCCACAATAGATAAACACATTCAAACAGTCAAATCAAGAATTCATCAAGTAGAAATTATTCAGGAAAAAGGCAAACTTCTCTTTTAAAAGTCAAGAAATGATGTCGTCTTTTAGAAATTTATTTATATAGTTTGATATGTTTTAAACATTTTTAAGCCAACAACAAGGTTGCAAATATTACACGTAAAGCATGCTTTGGGGCCTAGACTACCCTGACCTAAGCATAATGGTAGCTACGCACGGACTCTCGTCATCTCGTGCGTACGTAGCCCCCAAAAATAGGAGCACATATCCAATTAATTAACATATGGGGACAATTCCCTCTTACAAGGTTAGAAAGGAGACTCACCTCGCTCCGAAGTTCCATAACCGGCATTTCACGCCCTTCCGAAGACTCAAATTGATTCATAACGCTCCATAACTAGCCAACATTTATGTAAACCTATTAACATATGTTCAATTACTCATAATAACCCAATTTATAACAATTTCTAACCCCGATCGAAAAGTTGACAAAATCGCCCTCGGGACCACGTGCACGGATCCCAAATTTTTTTGAAGATAAAGTTTACCTTCAACCTCACGAACTCAAATATATGATTTGCTCTCAATTTTACGTCCAAAATCGTGGTCAAAATCCAAGAATACAAATTTCCTAGGTTTTCTTCAAAATCCCAAAATTTCTACTAATTTACATGATTTTCCATGTTAAAATCTAGATATAATCCAAGTAATTAACTTGCGATAGGTGGGAATCACTTACCTTGACATAGATGATGAAGATGGAGCTCCAAAATCGCTCCTAGGTCGGCTCCCATGGAGAAAATGAGATGAAATGAGCCAAACCCATTTCTTTACACTTATACACTGCCTAGACGACCAGACGACTCTTCTTCGCGTTCGCGAGAACCCAATCGTGTTTGCGAAGAAAGAAATTCCCAAAAACCTTTTTCCAAACTCTTCTCAGACAGCCTCTAGTATAATGGCCATAACTTTTTGTAAAAAAACTCCAAATGACAAATGGTTTAATGTTTTGAAAACTAGACACCAAGATCTAACACTTTCGTGTTTTGGTCATCTCCCAATTCCTTAAAGATTTTGAGATATATGCTGCCAAAGTCAGCCACGTGCAACACAAATTTCTTCATCTTCCCGGACAGCCTGTAGTGTACCAGCCAATACTTTTTGTACACAAATACAAATGCTAAATAATTTGCCTTTCAGAAAACTAGACACAAAGTGCTACAACTTCAAATTTTGGATTATCTCCAAGTTCTTTATAGATTGCGAGATATGAGCCTCCGAAGTCAGACCTGTGCAACAGAGATTTCGTTCTTCGCGAACGCGAGGTTGTCTTAGCGAACGCGAAGAACAAAGTCCCTGAAGTCAAATCCTTCTTCGCGAATGCGAGTGTATTCTCGAGAACGCGAAGAACAACACCAGATACCAACATCAACTATTGCAAAACAACCCGAAATGATCCGAAACCACCCCGAAACACACCCGAGGCCCCCTGGAGCCCATCCAATCACACCAACCAGTCCCATAACATAACACAGACCTGCTTGAGGCCTCAAATCACATCAAACAATGCTAAAACCATGAATCGCACTCCAATTCAAGGTTAATGAACTTTAGAATTTCAAACTTCTAAATTTGATTCCGAAACCTATCAAATAACGTCCGATTGACCTCAAATTTTGCACACAAGTCATATTCGACATTACGAACCTACTCCAACTTCCGAAATCGGAATCCGACCCCGATATCAAAAAGTCCACTTCCGGTCAAACTCCTCAAAAACCTTCAAATTTCTACTTTTTCTTTAGCCAAATGACTCCAAAATGACCCACTGACATCCGAATTCACTTTCAATCGCGCTCCCAACACCAGAATCACCATATGGAGCTATTCCCAAACTCGAAATCCCAAACGGACATCGATAACACTGAAATGCACTTCAACCCAAACTTATGAAATTCTTTCAAAAATGCCAACTTCCACAATATGTGCTGAAACGTTCCCGGATCTTCCAAAACCCGATTCGGCCATACGCCCAAGTCCGAAATCATCATACAAACCTGTTGGAACCTTCGAATCCCGATTCTAAGGTCGTTTACTCAAAACTCGAATCTTAGTCAATTCTTCCAATTTAAGGCTTTCGAAACGGGAATTCCCTTTCCAAATCAACTCCGAACTTCCCGGAATTCAATTCTGACCATGAGTACAAGTCATAATACCTGAAGTGAAGCTACTCAGGGCCTCAAACCGTTGAACGACGCACTAGAGCTCTAAACGACAGGTCGTGTCGTTACATTCTCTCCCACTTAAACATACGTTCGTCCTTGAACGTGCTGAGAACTGCACTGAAGTAGTCTGAAATCGCTGCTTAATACCTCGTGCACCTACCCGTGCTACCACAACTCAGTTGGGCACATTAGCTCGATCAAATCTAAAGATAACCTCTTTCATTTAGGCAAATAAGACTTAGAGCGAGTTTCAACATCCAAAATTCTCTGCCAGGACTGCTTTTAACATATGAACACCGTATCAATCACCACACGCTGTACCAGAACATGACTGCACACCCTTGCTGAATTCACACCATGCACCACATCATTCACAAGACCATAATAACACTCTCTGATCATAATAGCCGATATTTCCCAAATCTGATGCTCACAATGCACCCCATGACATATATAAGTCCTGTTCCAACTCTCGCAATGCCGCCAAGACGAAAGAGATGTGTAGAAATTCATAACCAACTATCGAGTCAACAATCATTGAGTCTATACTCCTAACAAGAACCATTACCACGTTATGAACCAAATAATGGTCTTTGCT
Organism: Nicotiana attenuata; assembly: GCF_001879085.1. Classification (NCBI taxonomy): domain Eukaryota; kingdom Viridiplantae; phylum Streptophyta; class Magnoliopsida; order Solanales; family Solanaceae; genus Nicotiana; species Nicotiana attenuata. The sequence continues at coordinate 8,768,894 of NC_031996.1, read as the reverse complement.
TAATTAGATTGCACTGATCCTAAATCCAATGATCTCGTCTCACCCAGTACGAACTGCTCAGTCAATAAGCCACCCCGGACATGATCAAAAGTCTCATATAATGCCATAATGTGCCAATAGGCTATGAACTCAAATGTGATATATAAGGAAAACGAACTCTGGAAGGGACTACTCAACTCACTCACTAATATGAACTTCCCTCAGAAAGTGGGAAACAAGACACACCAAAATAGAATATAGAAAGTTGTATTCAACATCACAATGTTGCGACGTGTAACCCGATACAAATAACATACCCATGGAAGCGTGCCACCCGATCCACACATAAAATTCACATAAGGAGATACACATCGAGCTAAATTGCTCATTACAACAAAATACCGAATATCGGTCACAAGCACACTAAGTGCATAATACCAACCCTGGAGAGACATATAGAGCCATAAGCTACAAAACTCAAGCACAATTGAGGTGCGATATATGATCTGAATCTCAAGAGACATCCTGCTTCTATGACACCATTGCTATACGAAACCTCAACGCATAAGAAATTTATCAAGCCGTTTAACAAGTCATACGGCACAATGTAATATTACATGAAATAGCCGACGACGAAATAACATCCCACATTCGAATACTCCTCCATAAGGGACGTTATGCTGAAATGAACACATATGGCCTTATGTAGAGCCCACATTCATATTTTAATCCATCCACTGACTTCAAGCCGATTCTGATCGCACCGCACTAGGCTAACAAACTTTCATGGGTCCATAGTAACCCCCTTTTTCTCATAACCCTCAAGAACAACCATCATAATCAAAGTAAACCTCCACAATCCACAACCCAATAAACCGAGTTCCCTCTAGGCATAAGTTCTCAAATTAATGATATCACCGCAATCTTTATACTTGGTTTAATTCTTCAATCAATCAAGTGACTATATGTCACACTTATACAATCTTCCCGTGAGACACACTCCCACGACCTTCCGCATCCGATAACAGGTCTGCACATCCATACCACCAGTTGCACTAACGCTCTAAAGCATAACAAGAATCCATAATCAGGTTGCAGCCTCTTTCACAAAACACTAATCTCAAGTGACGCTGAAGACAACAACAACTTCCTCTAACATTCAAAACCCTTTCCTGCTCCTCCGAGCTTCTGACATCCTTGCCAACACCGGACCGCAAACATCCTTGCCAACACCGCACCGCAACCTCAGTTCCTCATGCCACTCACTGCACCTAACATGCCAATATGCGACAGTATAAGGATTTCACCATAATTCTTGAACCACTAATAGAGTATACATTTCATTACACAGAACCTTTTACTTAACTCATTCCAAGAGAACTGTAGCAACACGCCAATAACTTCTCATAACTGTGGAACATTCAAATCTTCAAGTAGTGGTCTGAACCACCATAACCCTTCTGGGATCCACCTACACATACAAGCCATACTACTTGAATACTTCCAACTAAAATAAATTACGGCGGCCATCGAGCCTCGCATGCACCACCACAAATCACATGCACAACTTAATCACGCTGAAGAACTGATTACTGCCACCATTATACCAATTCAACCATGGTTAACCAATCTAACTTCTTTTGATTAATCCTTATCTTATCTCAAAGTTAATATTAGCTCCATTCCTTACATCACCAACCTAAATCCGCTCTCATCTTGAGTGACCCCATTCCATGAGACCACATTGTCTCCAAACCCATGAACCGTTTCATACCCTCCTTGCACGTACATTCACAACTTCAACTGATACACCCATTCTGATAATTGCTCTACGAATTCGAAGTCATCTTCTCTCTTTCCTCCAAATGTTACACCGCAAGCCAAAAGTATCATAGAACATTCAGAGCCTCTCATCATAATCTGCTACAAAAGCTCGATCCTTAACTATACTGCAGGATTGAATCCTTAGGCACCATATTTTTAACCTTTGAAATTACTAGGACCGCTGTTGAGAGTCACCCACTCTGGCTTGACCCCAAATATAATCAACTCCAAGGCTCCGTTGGCACATGAACACCCATCTCCATGGTGCACTCAATTGGATTACTTCCTTGTAAATCACCTCCGTACGAAACACAAATCCTGAGTCTTCCCAAATCCTGAACATGAGCCAATAGGGCCAGCTATAGCACACCTTTACCAATTCCTTTGCTCAAATTGCCACTTATGTTCTTTTCCCCTTAGCCGAAATAACTAACCAATACGCCGATAACCCGAAACCTCACAAGAAGATAACCATACAACCCAATCGTTGGCGGTGGGACTCTCCCACTTAGCTTGAAACCACCGTTTCACAACTTCGGAACCCGCTAAGATTCTTTATCTCTTATTGACATAACCTTGCGCAATCAACCACCAAATTCCCGGAAATCCTTCTGTAAAACCCTTTATGAATAATCTGAATCGTTAACCATATTCACATGACTGTTCTCCTTACCGTAGCCGGTAGAATCCTTCGCAGAAGCTTCGCCAACCACACGACCGTTGATCCGCTCACCAAAGACAACCCCAATTGTGGAAACTACGCGCCGACATCTTCCAACGTCGCTGCACGGGGTACAATCACTACGACTTCAATAACCCATCCTGAGTTTGTACTCATTCACCAATTGTACTAGTCCATTCACTTCTTATGGACATCAACTAAGTGTGCGATAATATCTTCCAATTCGAAGTCATATTGTATCCTTCTTCATATCAAGCAACTCCTTCCCGTCGTATCAAATCTCCCGCCGTTTGCTAGCCAATATTTTAAATTAAGCTCGTAGACCTATTCACCGTCCACTAAAATTCCAAAATCACTCCAAACATTCCTCAAGGGGGTGTAGTCATCTTGCCACCGACCTATATGCCACTCTCCCACTTTGGGAAAACTCCCCTCTTCAAGAAACTACTCGACCTCTGCTTCTTACACCTGGCCTTCAAGAAGTTAACCACCGCATGACACTTCCCACATGTCCTTCCTCGCCTTTTGCCACCGAGTTGTTGCCTTAAATCAATATCTATCTCTGTCTACTTGCACCAACAGATCGCCACTACTTTAAACCTTTCCGAAGATCATCTTTCTGGAGCCGTCACACTAGAAATACCGATCCAATCCTGAACCACCGCACCCCACGATCTCTGATAGTCGTTCCCTGACACCATTCCCCAATACCCTGCCTAATGGCGAATTGAAAAGGTCATAACACCGGCAAACTTAAAACATTTAATCGCGGACGACGACACCTCATTGCAGATGTAAATTCCACCACGCTCGCAAATACCAAGCCTCGTTACTCTATCAACCCAAACCTGATCATTTTCAGTCTGGTTGCCTTTCCTCCGTTGGAAATAAAATACCGATTTCTGTGAATCATGCACTGAGTAAATCTCTCTTCAAGTCATTCACTGCCCCGACACGTAGGCAAACATCCTACAATCACATCAATACTGCGCGACCACCATTCATAAGCATCATGGCAACTTGTGCCTAGTCTCAGAGCTCTTAGAAGTACGGCTACTGAGCTGAAACGATAGAATATCCTTCCACAAGGCGATGACAATAGCTCAAACAACCACGCAGGGAGAAACATCCCGTACCACATTCGTAGTACCATTACAACGACTCACTCGCCGATTCATGACCAGCACTTCACGTCGCATAAGATTGAATGGAAAGGAAATGAAGGCATAAGCCTTAAAGGAAATCAAATTGCACGATAAGGAATCAAGAAGGGAAGTGCTCCTAACAGCCTTGTAGCCTCTCGAAGATAAGTACAGACGTCTCCATACCGATCCACGAAACTCTAATAGACTTGCTCATGACTCGTGAGACCTAAGGGAACCTAGTGCTCTGATACCATGTTGTCACGACCCAAAATCCACTAAGGGTCGTGATGGCGCCGGACACCGCTGTCAGGAAAGCCAACCATAAATACTTAATTAAATTCTCGTTTAAACAATTGTGAAAACTATGATTTTCCTTCAATTTGGCTAGTAAAAGATAATCTTTACAAAATAAATAAAAGAATGTTTAGAAGTTAATACAGAATACCCCACAATCATCCCAGAATCCGGTGTCACAAGTGCTTGAGCAATTTCTAGGAAATAATATAATACAACAACTGTCCGGAATACAAATTGGATAGAAAGAAAATACAGTACAATACTTTGAAGGAGACTCTGCTGACTGCGGGTCGTCTCGAGAGGTGCAGCTCACCTAAGTCTCCGTATCAACCATGCCACCGCGCCCAACTAGGCCATTAGACATATATATGCCCGCGCAACAAAAATGCACAGCAAGTATAATATGAGTACAAAAACAACGTGTACTCAGTAAGTATCCCGTCTAATCTCGAAGAAGTAGAAACGAGAAGTCGATGTCGACACTTACTAGCGGTCCAATGATAATATACCAATCATTTAGTAAATCGAGGATTTTCATAAAAATGACTATAACTCAAATAGCATGAGGCAAGTAAAAAATCCTTTCGTTTATAGGAAATTCCAAAATTCATTTTCATCATTTATACATTTATCTCTGGCCAGGGAGAAACAAATATTGTTCGATATGTTTTAAGCATTTTTAAGCTGACAACAAGGTTGCAAATATTACAAGTAAAGCATGCTTTTAGGCCCTAGACTGCCCGGACTTAAGCATAATGGTCGCTATGCACGGACTCTCGTACGTGCATACGTAGCCCCCACAAATAGGAGCACATATCCAATTAATTCACCTATGGGGACAATTCCCTCTTACAAGGTTAGAAAGGAGACTCACCTCGCTCCGAAGTTCCATAACCGGCATTCTACGCCCTTCCAAAGGCTCAAATCGATTTATAACGCTCCATAACTAGCCAACATTTATATAAACTTATTAACATATGTTCAATTACTCATAATAACCCAATTTATAACAATTTCTAACCCCGATCGAAAAGATGACAAAATTGCCCTCGGGCCCACGTGCCCGGATCCCGAAATTTTTTGAAGATAAAGTTTACCCACAACCTCACGAACTCAAATATATAATTTGCTCTCAATTTCATGTCCAAAATCGTGGTCAAAATCCAAGAATACAAATTTTCTAGGTTTTCTTCAAAATCCCAAAATTTCTACTAATTTACATGATTTTCCATGTTAAAATCTAGATATAGTAATTAACTTGCAGTAGGTGGGAATCACTTACCTTGACATAGATGATGAAGATGGAGCTCCAAAATCGCTCCTAGGTCGGCTCCCATAAAGGAAATGAGATGAAATGAGCGAAACCCATTTCTTTACACTTATACACTGCCCAGACGACTCTTCTTCATGTTCACGAGAACCCAATCACGTTCGCGAAGAACGAAATTCCCAAAAACCATTTTCCAAACTCTTCTTAGACAGCCTCTAGTATAATGGCCATAACATTTCGTACAAAATCCCAAATGACAAATGGTTTAATTTTTTGTAAACTAGACACCATGATCTAGAACTTTCATGTTTTGGTCATCTCCCAATTCCTTAAAGATTGTGAGATATATGCTGCCAATGTCAGCCTATGCAACACAAATTTCTTCTTCATCTTCCCAGACAGCCTGTAGTGTACCAGTCATAACTTTTTGTACACAAATACAAATTCTAAATAATTTACCTTTCTGAAAACTAGACACAAATTTCAACAACTTTCGTTTTTGGATCATCTCCAAGTTTTTTAAAGATTGCGAGATATGAGCCAATGAAGTCAGACCTGTGAAACAGAGATTTCCTTCTTCGCGAATGTGAGGTTGTCTTAGCGAATGTGAAGAACAAAGTCCCTGAAGCCAAATCCTTCTTTGCGAACACGAGTGTATTCTCGAGAACGCGAAGAACAACAACAGATACCAGCATCAGCTATCGCAAAACAGCCCGAAATGATCTGAAACCACCTCGAAACACACCCGAGGCCCCCGGGACCCCATCCAATCACACCAACCAGTCTCATAATATAACACGGACCTGCCTGAGGCCTCAAATCACATCAAACAACGGTAAAACAATGAATCGCACTCCAATTCAAGGTTAATGAACTTTAGAATTTCAAACTTCTACATTTGATGCCGAAACCTATCAAATCACGTCCGATTGACCTCAAATTTTGCACACAAGTCATATTCGACATTACGGACCTACTCCAACTTCCGGAATCGGAATCTGACCCCGATATCAAAAAGTCCACTTCCGGTCAAACTCCTCAAAAACCTTCAAATTTCTATCTTTAGCCAAATGACTCCCAAATGACCCACCGACATCCGAATTCACTTTCGATCGTGCTCCCAACACCAGAATCACCATACGAGCTATTCCCAGACTCGGAATCCCAAACGGACATCGATAACACTGAAATGCACTTCAACCCAAACTTATGAAATTCTTTCAAAAAAGCCAACTTCCACAATAGGTGCTGAAACGTTCCCGGGTCTTCCAAAACCCGATTTGGGCATACACCCAAGTCCGAAATCATCATACGAACCTGTTGGAACCTTCGAATCCCGATTCTGAGGTCGTTTATTCAAAAATCCAATCTTAGTCAATTTTTCCAACTTAAGGCTTTTGAAACGGGAATTCTCTTTCCAAATCAACTCCGGACTTTCCGAAATTCAATTCCGACCATGAGTACAAGTCATAATACCTGAAGTGAATCTACTTAGGGCTTGAAACCTCTGAACGATGCACTAGAGCTCTAAACGACCGGTCGGGTTGTTACACCTCACTTGATGATAACCTGAACGTAAGCCAATCTTGGAGAAATACTTGGCACCCTGGAGTTGGTCAAAAAGGTCGTCAATCCTTGGAAGTGGATACTTGCGCCTTCAACTCTCGCAACTCTGCCGAGCCCATTCTATATGGAGGGATGGAGATCGGTTGAGTGTCATGCAACACATCAATGCTAAACTCAATCTCCCTTTTGGAAATTTATTGACCACGGGGATTGATTGTAGAGTGGGCGGCTTTGCCTCCGCATCCCTAACGCGAACAAGATGATAAATTTAACCTTTTGAGATCATTTTCCTTGCCTTAAGATAGGAAATAAACCTACCTTTCGGTGTAGCAATGTTCCCCTTCCATTCAATGACGGGTTCACCAGGAAACTGAAACCTAACCATCTTCGTACGGCAGTCAACATTTGCATAGCATGAGGCCAACCAGTCCATTCCCATTATCACATCGAAATCAACCATTTCTAACTCAAATAAATTTGCCGAGGTTTGACGACTACAAATCATCACAGTGCAATCTCTATATACCCTTCTAGCAATCACAGAATCTCTTATCGGATTAGATACCGCAAGGGGTTTACTTATCAATTCAGGTTCAATGCCAAACTAATTAGCCACAAAGGGTGTAACATATGATAATGTAGATCCCGGAAAATCAGCGCATATAGATCATAAGAAAACACAGACAATATACCTGTAACAATATTTGGAGACGACTAGAGATCCAGTTGACCTACTAGAGCAGAGGTTCGATTTTGAGTACCACTCGACACTGCACCTCTACCACGACTTGTCGGCTGCTGAAAACCCCGTGCTGGAGGTCGAACAGATGAGGAAGAACCAGACACAAATCCAGTCGACTGAGCCATACCGCTACCTCCTCTGTTAGGACAATCCTGCATTATATGGCCAGGCTGTCCGCAAGAATAGCATGCATCAGAACCTCGACGGCACAGTCCAAAGTGGGCCTTGTCGCACTGATCACAATGTGGTGTTGGGGGTCTCGTCTGACTAGTATGCCTATGATGTTGCGACTCTAATGCTCGCGAACTCTGACCTAGACCAGAATAGGTAAATCGATTATATCGAGGCCTCTGAAACTGTGGAGGAGCACTAGCTACAGGAGGTGTCGAACTCTACGAAGATTGGGGCCTGACGTTGCGTCTGAAGTCATCAGAATACCCTGCAAATCTTGCCCTCTTATGCTGGCTCTATCCTGCTCCCTATTTGCCCTCTGATGGCGCTTACGATCCTCTAGGGTCTGGGCATAAGCTTGAATATGGGAAATATCCATGCCCTCCACCAAAGGGGCTATCGTGCACACATTTATCAGATGTGGTCCCAACCCGTTACGAACAGATGCACCCTATCACTCATCTCGTCCACCATATGGGGAGCATACCTTGATAAAGAGTCAAACTGCATAATATACTCTCGCACACTCATATTACCTTGTCGAAGGTTCAAGAACTTATTAGCTTTAGCTCGTCGTATCTCAACTGGCAAGTAGTGACAAAGAAAGGCTTGAGAAAATTCCTTCCACACAGTTGGAGGAGCGTTCGGACCCCTGGATCTCTCCCAACTATCATACCAGAAAACCGTTAAATCACGTAACCGATAAGAAGCCAACTCTACTGCCTCTGTATCACTAGCATGCATAGCCCGCATTGTACGTTGAACCTGATCAATAAAAGTCTGTGGGGTCCTCCTTAGAGTCTGATCCAGTAAAGACTTGAGGGTCTAGATTAATAAAATCAGGAACTCTCGTACTAGCCGGTTTATCAACAACACCGGTATTCTGCCTCTGAGCCTGAGCAGCTACCAAGCTAGTCAACAACCGCACTACACTCTGCATATCCTGGTTTGTAGTGCCAGACGGCGGAACTGGTGGTGCTATGTGCCTCCTAATATCCTTTGGAGGATACGGAGTAGATGAGGTATGAGACAGTATCTCACTCTGAGCCACATTTTGGCCTGCTCTGGCTTGAGGCACCTGACTGGTACCCTCTCCCGCAGCTGTATCAAGCCGTCTACTAATCCTTTGCTTCCTAGTCGAACGCATCACTGAAAGAAAACAAGGTGAATTTTAGAGACGAATACTTACGACTCAACTTTACGCACGATCTAGATTCAGGAAGAAGGTAACAACCCTAGATGTCATGTAGCCTCCTGATTATAAATGTGGCGCGCTAAACATCCATAATCAAGACTCTACTAGACACGGCTCATAGATAATCCGTAGGATAGACTTGCTCTGATACCAAGTTTGTCATGACCCAAACTGGAGGGTCATGACTAGCACCCGGGCCATACTTGCCGAGCACCAACATACATTTTATCAAACCTTCCTTATTATCCTTAAGGACCAACAAGATAAAAATAAATGGTAGATATGGATCATGAACAACCAATAATGAAAGATAATGGCATGAACATACTTTACATGGAATAACCAGACAGTGAGGAAACTATATATAAGTTACGAGCTACCACGCTGCCATGAAAGTCTATACAACAAAAATGAGCCGACAAGGCATACCAAACTATACATGAGTCGACACCTGTCTATGAGCCTCTAAAGGAACATAAGTGCTGCAACATAGCTAGAACAGGGCTCCGACGTACCCATAATATCTATATCAAAAATGCATACCAAGACCACGGCAAGTCCGGAGAACGGACCTCGCCAATAACCGATGAATTGGGCAGCCTACTATGGTGGGGGAGCTGCGTCTACCCGTCTATCAGGACCTACAGCACGACATGCAGCGTCCACAAATAAAAAGGATGTCAGTACGAATAAAGTACTGAGTATGCAAGGTAGAAAAGTATAAGTATGAATAGTAATGTGATAAGGATAGAGAATATACAACCTGTAGCATCTGGGTACCTCTATGGGCTACTGACATGAAATGCATGATAGAGACATATATACACATAAACTTTTAAAACACACGCCTCTGTGGACATCATTATCATATCGTACCCGGCCTTAGAGAGGACTCGGTAAAATCATACCCGGCCATCATAAAGCTCGGTAGAATCGTACCTGTCCACGTGGAGCTCGGTAAAACCCAACTAATCAGTGGTTGCACAATAGGTGTCGTACCCGGCCGACTATAGCGCGGCTCGGTAGAGTAAAATAGGTACATATATATAATGCATGCTCGACTCATGGAATCACGTTCTAAACTTTTCGAAGTGAAGTTAGGTTGGTATCCTCTATACACATTATTAGGACTAACTCTTCACTATGAACCTTATAAGAATCAGGAAGTACCAACAACATTGATAACATAAGAATAAGAGAAGCAACATCAACATCAATCGTTCCATAAGAGGGAAAAATAATGAAAGTACCACTAGCTTCTAAGAGTAGAGTATCTTTGGTAGCTCGTTCATTACATTATGTACAATCGGAGTCGTGCAAAAGAAGGAAAGGGATAGCCTCACATACCTTGTATATACTTCCCAACCTCAAGCTATGCAAATGTCATGACTCCTTAGTCTACAATAGGAGAAATGACACTATCGTTAACGTTTAAGCGTCGTAACTATTATGTACCGACCACAACCTATTTTACAATGAAACGGACAGCACTCCCCTATTTATATGACTTATCACAAGTTAAAACAATCACCAAACATCCCAAACAACATCAATGTTAATCATATTGAGCCTCGTAAAACAGTCCACCAACCGATAACATTACTACCAAGCCTTTCGATATATATATTTCACAAGTTCTAGCTTCAATGACTTAGCCGCAACTTGGATAATCTTAAATAAATGTAGAGTAAGAGGTTCCTTACCTTTAGACAGAAAGAACAACTCCAATTTAACCTTAATTTTCCATGAAATTTCCCTCCAATGCTGCCACAACATCAAGGAAGCAAAACTAGCAATCAATTAGGGTTTTTCGGTACTAGAATCACTTTAGAAGGCTTGAAATCACCTAGGGTTGATATTAAGAACTTGAGGGATTATTTACAAAACATAAAAATAACCTCCCACACGAGCTGGAACAACACAAAAATGAGCAACAACAAGAAGAACAAGAAACTTACTAGCACCACGGGATTCCCGACACTTGATTTGTGTTGTTTGCCCTTTGTTTGGGTCTTGAATCTTGAGAGAACCTTCAGAGGGTGTTTCTAGGGTTCTAAGGTCTTAATATACTTAAAAAATGACTTACAACGGGTAGGAGGCATCATATATATATCCAAATGTCTTAAACCGCCTAAGTGGGCCCCATAGAGAGGTGCTTGGCGCAGTCTCGCAAAAATGCGAATATCTCTCTACTCCGAGATCGTATCGACGAACGATTTAATGCGTTGGAAACTAGACTCATAGATCTTAAATTTGGTGGGTATATAACCCCGTAATTCCAAGTAAATTTGAGAAAAGTTTAGTAATATTTTACCTAATGTTTAAGTAAAATTATGAACCTAAGTTGCGACAACTTTTTGTCGACTTTTGTTTCATAACACGTTTGACTTCAAGACTTAAGATACGGATATTATATGATTCAAATACCTTAAAACATGACCTCTTGAGTGTATTAAGCACCTCTAGGTTTACCCGAAAATACGGCTGACAACATCCTTGATTCGTTTAACTTCTAATACTTGTTGTGAGCACGAGATTTTGGCCTCACATGAATTACTCCTACAGAATTTTCAAAATTAGATTTTTCCTTTTAATTATTTGGTATTTAAGAATTATTGTAGTATTTTTCTGCATGTTTAATTTTATTTAAATCATAAAAATATAAAAATATGTTGCATTTGCATTTAGGATTTAATTTTATATTTTTTAGATGAATTGGTAAATTAGTGTTTCATAAAATTGGAAAATCACCAAAAAATAACCAATTTTGCATTTTATTGTTTAATTTCGAATTTTGGTAGTTTTCTTTAAATTTGGTCTTTTATTGGTCGTGTTAATTATTATCTAGAATTAATTAGTATTTTTGGTAGGTTAATTTAGTTTTAGGATTTAATTTAGGTTTTAATTTATAAATTTGGAAAAAGGAAAAGAATTCCGAAAAAAATAAAAAAAAATTGAAAGAGAAGGGAAAAGAATTGAGAGGATAAGATTTTTTGGGCCAAATCAATTTAAATCTCACAAGCCGACACCAAATTCCCCAATAAACCCATCCACCTGAGCCCAAACCCGTTCCAAAACCGATATCCCTCACCAATGATCCAAACGACCCCGTTCAGTTACCAAACGACCCCGTCTCAGTCATTTTTAATCTGGACCGTTGATCTCAGTTGATCAAATGGTGCTGAACTGATCCACTTTTAATATTTAAGTGTCCGAAGCCTACCCCCCCCCCTCTCACTCGTCTCTCTCAACCCTTCATCTCTTAGAGACCAAACCAAAAACCCTAAACCGCCGCCCCACTTTCCACCATATCCGCCTGGCGCCGCCACCCCAAACCAACCCAAATCAATACCATAGAACCTCCATAACCCCCTCATATCAAATCTCTAACTCTTTTCCCTCAAATCAACCCCGAACTCGTCGAATCTGGATTTAAAGACATGAACCATAAAACCCAAAAAAATCAAATTGGCGAGGTTTTTAAAGATTTGAGGTTGAAATCGACTTTAATCGTGTGTTTTCAGTCTAGAACACACGATTAAAGTCTATCTAGGCCAAAAAATCAGGGATTCTTTGAAGATTAGTTCAAAACTTGTGTTTGCCTAGTTTGATAGGTAATTCCAGTTTTCATTTCTTCTCTTATCTTCTTTTATTTTTCTTCTTTTTCTTCTGTGTTTTCAAAATTATCTCTGCATGTGGTTCTTTTAATTTAGGATTAATATTAGTTACTAGCTTCTTTAGTCCTGTTTGAATTCGTTAGGTTAGTTAGAACTATGCTAGTTAGAACTTTGAAAACTCCATAGTTATATTTCTGAAATGGTTTGAGTGTGGCTTGAAGATTGGGTTTTGATTTATTGGTCTCCTACTGTTCCATTGGTTGGTTTCGAGTTGGTTTTGCTGGCTGTTTCCTGATGCTGAGCTCTGTTCTGCCGCTGCCTACTGATTTCTTGTTTCTCCTTGCTTTTCTCTTTTAATTCCCAGGTACATACTCCTAGGCCCTATTGATTGTGAAGTTTCATTTGAAGAATGAAATGAAAAGCAGAAAGGCTTTATTTGTGCTTTAGTTGTATCTCTTCTTGATTTTGTGTTTTAGTAGTTTAGTTCTTATCATTGTACACTATTATGGGACTGTTAAGATGCTGTGGTAGAAGACTCAGTCAAATTGCATGTGTTTCAGCTTTACTTTAGTTTTGGCTGAAACGAGTATTCATATTTGGTGATGATTTCATGTTGAATTAGTTATCATGACAAGTATAGGTTAAGGATAAAATGCTAATGTATAGCCTGCTATTTGAAGGCATTGTGATGTGTGTGTTTTTTTTGCTCAAAATCGTATGTCTTAAGATATGTGAGTATAAACTCATGTTAAGGGTATTTTGACTTGTTTATTAGTGTGTGATGTTGGAATCTGAGTAACTCATGCGCTGATTTTCTGGATTGATTATTGCTGGTATTTGAGAAGAGTTTAATTGATTTAAATTTCTTAAGTAGTCATTAGTGCAAAATCATGTGGAAAAAAAAAAGAAAAATGGTCTAAATGTCACTTTAAGAATAGAAGCAGGTACTGATTTATTTCGGTTTTGATTGTAAGCATGTTTAAGTTGGGTTTGTTGTTTACAATTCAGAATGTTTAGTTGGTTGCTCTGTACTCGACAATTTAAATTCAGAAGCAAAAACATTGGTTTAATCTCATGTTCCACATAGTCTTGGCTAATTGTTATTTAATGAGTACTGCACAACTGATTGGCTTTGAAAGTTGGCCTAAAGTTGGCCCAGTTACTGAGAGTTCAAATCTCAGACCTGAGTGCAAGAGCTCATGCCTTTGGGTCGTCATTCGCTCCTTAGATTTGGGCTCATTTTGGGCCCAGACCTGAAGGGCACCTGCAAATTGGGTCATACACCTTATATTGTTTGAGCCTATTTCATTTCATCAAGCCAAGTCTTCATTTCTCATCCATGTTGCCTTCGTCCGGAAAAATGGTTCTTAATTAATTGATTATTTAAAAATGTTGCCTGTTAGTCGATAAGTCAAGCTGACCTTTAGTTAAAATAATTAGAATCCCATTAAGCCGCCCTTAATTAATTAATTATATAGGCAATACATAGTTCATGGCCCCCCAAAATTTAGTTTAAGTTTCCTTTAAAAATTGGAATCGAGTTGCGCCGTGCCGAATAAAATCTCAAAATGCATGGCCCTCGCTTAATTAATAATTTAATCCTTAGAAATCGAGGCGTGCCATTTAGTTAAATTTCCATGGCCCTCGCAAACTTAAAAGTGCGTAGTTGCTTTAGGCGCGCTATTTTAAAAATTACCTTCCTAAACTCGGGTGTGCATTTCATGTGACCCAAATCCAAATCTGAACAACGTCAAATAAAATGTATCGCGGACTGTGGGTGCATTTCATGTGGCATGGTCCAAAGACGTATTTTAGATAACGTTGAAATCTTCCTTTAAAAATACTTAAAAGCGGTTTAATAAGTTAAAATATACCATAAGCTAAAACATGTATTAAAATCAGATAATAGGCCAATTATGATAGTTTAAGCGACCGTGCTAGAACCACGGAATCCGGGGGTGCCTAACACCTTCCCTCGGGTTAACAGAATTCCTTATTAGGAATTTCTGGTTCGCAGACTTCAAAAGGAAAGTCGAATTTTCCTCGATTTGGGATTTTAAAATAAACCGGTGACTTGGGACACCAGAAAACAAACTATCCCAAGTGGCTACTCTGAAGAAAAATCAAATAAATAATCCCATTTCAAATAATGTCACTTAAATTGGAAAAACTCCCTTGTTGTCACGCCCCAAAAACCGAGGAGCGCGATCGGTGCTCAACTGAGAGAACCCGACTGAGCAAGCCTTCTAGGTTTCATTCTACCCAAACCGATTCATGTATAAATAGGAGATGGACTCCATTAATCATACTTAGTAAGTGTTTTATTAACAACTTCCATTTCATTTCCATTAGCAGCTTAAATCATAAATATCAAAATATTACAAGTGTTATAAATCTTTGCCAAACATCAATATTCTTACTTTAATTCCAAATACCCGACACTATCCACAACCTGTCTACGGAGCCTCTAAACATAACTGAAGAGTAATGTAATATAGAAATGCCGGTAACAAGGCTCCGGCTATACCTCAAATACAAAGTACATGATAAACAAATGAAACAGGACCCCGAAACGAAGTGGGGCTCACCAAGTCAGCTGAAAGGTTGATGCAGCACTAGCTGCGACCAACACTGCCTGCTATAGAAATACCTACATCCATTTAAAGACGTTGCGCCCTAGGCAAAAGGGACGTTAGTGCCATCGAATAGCACTAGTATGTATAACTAAACACCATCTAGTTAGAAGGAACTTCCATACAATAATAATGAAATCACAAGTACAACTCAAACACTTTAAATGATCACAACATTATTAAATAAAAAAATCATGCCATTTTCACATCCTTCTCCCATAGCTTTTAGTTTGGGGCATTTCATTCATATGTTCATCACTGTTCTCAATACCACCGCTATCTCGAGCGGAGTCCGATCACGACTCGATCAGCTAGGTTGCCTCATTTGAGACATATATCTCAATCACCATTTCATTTCCCTTCTCCGGAGTTCAATATTAGCACATTACAACCATGCAGCTCCAATCTCAATTTAAGGTCTTAGCATTTCAATACATGATTCATATTCTTTGCACCCTTTTTAAGTTATCAAGAATAGCACATTGATCATATTGGAATGCATCTTTCACAAATATAGGGTCACAACACCAATTCATGTAAAGTATCAATTAAAGCAAGAATCCAAAGTTTAGTCTTACCCCATTTACGCAAGCATCGATAGAGCTCAATTTCTAAAAGATGGGGTTTTAGCCATACATACCTCAAAGAGCTTTCCCTTAAATTTTTAGAATACACCAACACCTCTAGCAATAACAATCTATAAGGAAATAGCGGAAATCGATTAATAATTAGAAAGATTACCCATGGTGTAACCCTCTTAGGAATTTCATCAAACACCTAACAAGTGAAGTAGACTACAAGGTCCTACAAT
This sequence comes from Nicotiana attenuata, assembly GCF_001879085.1. Classification (NCBI taxonomy): domain Eukaryota; kingdom Viridiplantae; phylum Streptophyta; class Magnoliopsida; order Solanales; family Solanaceae; genus Nicotiana; species Nicotiana attenuata. The sequence goes on along the minus strand of NC_031996.1, from coordinate 8,752,962 downwards.
GAAAATTCCTTCTTTCTTTATCCAATTTCATCAAGAACTACCCAAAATAGTTCATTAATCCCACATACTATAGCTTAGTGTCACATGCATGGACTATTTCTAACCCCACAATATATTTTTGAACTCATAATCTCATATATGAAATATTAGAAGTAGGACATACCCGGAAGATAGTGAGCTAGAGATTGGCATGCTTGATTCTTGAGGGTTTGTGCAAGATTGATGATTAGGAGGCTAGGTTCCTCTTTCTCTCTCTAAAATGCTCTCACCTCTCTCTAGATTTAGTGTAAAAATAGTCCCAAATGAAGCCCCAAAACTTGTTTATCAAAGTGGGTTCGGATATGAAAATTTCCAACAATGACCCCGGAAGTCAAAAATGTGGTGCAATTATGCTATAGCATAATCGAAATGTGGACAGCATTCTTGCAGCATAATCGAAATGCGATAGCATAATCGACAGCATAATTGATTATGCTACAGCATAATCAACATGCGACGACATAATGTTTTGCCCGACACTGCTTCACTATGCGACCCATATGCGGTCCACATGGTTGTTTTGCGATCGCAAATTGGTCGCAAATCCAGCCTTTGGTAATTTGATCATAACTTTGTGTAGGAATGTCCAAATGACGAACGGTTTGAAGCGTTGGAAACAAGACTCGAAGACCTTTCTCATCACATAAAACCTTATAAATATTTAGATGTTCTCATTCAAAGTATGGACTAGTGCAAGTACCTTTGGAATCTTAGCCTATTATGAAATTTTCCCCATTTGGCTTACACTTAGGCCTCTCCTTGGACCCCACCTTACTTAATATATGACTCATACACTTGTTTACCAACTCCAATTGATGCCACCATGTTAATAGCACATAAAATATTAAAATTAGCCTACGTGGCATCACGAAATCCTAAATTACTTAGCAAAATTTTTCGGGGCCTTATACTTGTACCACCTTTCGGGTGGGTAAAAAGGAGGTGTGACAGCTTTGGCGACTCTGCTGGGGATCCAAACCCAGAACTTCGGTTCAGGGTTCAAGAATTCGAGCTTAGAATAGCTGTTATGATTGGCTTTATCTATTATCTGATTTTTCTACATGTTTGAGCCTAATGTGCTAAATGTCGCTTTTACCGCTTTGATATTGTGTGAACTGTATATAAACTGCTACGAAACCCTTCTTCTCTCTGAGTCTTCTAAATCATCTGGGGAGTGTGCACTTCATGTGACTTCTCTTCTGTTTAGAGTCTTATCCAATTTTAGAACGAGGTTCGGACAAGTTGCAAAGCCGGTGAAGCTTCTGTATTCCCGGTACGCTGACCCCCCCCCCCCCCCGGCTCAAACTGTCCGCTCGGGTAAGCCAGGTCTAGAACAATAAACCCAGGTTTTAAACCTAGTATAACAAAACCTCATGCAGGATCCCTAGTAGAAACGTTTGTTTGCATCACGTGCATTTGACTTTAGAGACTCAACACAGGGGTTGGGTCTGTCTAGGACAGGTGTACCCGAAATGAAATGACCATCCTGATGCATCCTACTTGCTACTTGTGCATTTATTTGCTTCGGATTTGCATGTTGACCGGCTTGTTGGATAATGAGAAAAGAAAAGTCAATGTGAGGGCTAAGAGAGATAATTGCCTATTTCTGAAAAACAAAAAAAATAACATACTGAAACTCTGCCGAAATTTAAAAAAAAAAAGGAGAAAAAAAATGAAAGGAAATTCTGTTTTAGCTGGTTTTATCAAATCTGACCGAACTGCGCGGGTCTGATTCTCACCGGATGTGAGATACGTAGGCAAACCTCATCGGTTCCGGCCCCCAATTTTCAAAAAAATCCAAAAATATTTTCTTTTAGTTCCTACATTAAAAATCTTTCCTTAGAAAATTCAAAAAAAAAAATAGTTTTTAAACTCAAAAAAAAAAGGTTTCCTTCTTTCTAATGTTTTTCATGAAATAAAAAGAAAAATCAATAAAAATCAAAATCCAAAATACGGGTTTCCTTCATTTTGAAGTATTTTTCAAAAAAAAATCCAAAAAAAAATCAAAATCCAAAAATACTCTTTAGATGTCTTTCTTTTGTAAATGTCCATAAAATTTTGAAAAATTGAAGTCCAAAAATATTTTTGCTTTTCTTTAGACGTGCTTTTGTAAATAAATAAAAACTCAGAAATCCAAAATATTTTCTTAAAAGTCCCTCTTTCGAAAATTAAGAGGAAACTTTCAAAATCCAAAAATATTTTCTTTCTTCTTTAGAAAAAAGAGAAAACAAATGAAAATTCAAACAAAAAATATTCTCTTTTACTTTTGAAATTCTCAAAGTTCCAAATCAAAAGAAGTGAAAATTTTAGAAGTCTTTCTTTCAAAAATAAAATCAAAATCAAAATCAAAAATCCAAAAAAAAAATTCCCTTTCTTCTTTTAAAGCATTTTTTTTTGAATATTTCAAAAGAAAAAAAAATCAAAAAAACAAATGTTTTCCTTTTGCCTTAAAGCTTTCACGGTCTGAGTTTTATAAAAACCAAAAAAAAAGAGTTAGTTTACTCTATTCTCGATCTTTCTGAACTACGCAAGATCTGATTCATGCGGGTCATGATACGTAGGCAATCCCCATCGGATTCGATCATAGCCATAAAATAAACTGAGTGAAAAAATAAACTGAAAAAAAAAAGAGAGAAAGAAAAATTGAGTGAAAAAGAAAGAAAAGAGTGACAAAAATAAAAAAAAAAGAGAAATAAAAAGAGTGCCAAAAATAAAAGAGCGGCAAAAACGAGATGAAAAATCAAGAGTGATTAAAGAGAGGCAAAAAGAGGTACATACTGAAAAGGTTAGTTAAGGCCGGAATGAAACATGCAACCGTTCAAACACACGGTAGAAGCATTTAACTGTTAGGTGCATTACATCCCAACGTGCGACTTCCTATATGTTAAATGTCTCAAAACTAACAAGTTTGTTGGTGTGAGCAAATTAGCCACGTTCTGTTTAGGTGGTTGGTTTTGTTGGTATGCGGTGATGAACGCGCAACCCTGCACGCGGCCACAACATTATACACAAAATCGAGCTCTACCTCCCAGAAATTCACATCCTTACCAAGCTCCGTATAATCCCCGATCAAATGTTCCCCAGTGCAATCCTCGCCCAAGAGAGCCTTTCAAAAGGAATCAGGTCACCCCTATTGGTGAATCATATTCGGGTTTGTTCCAAAAGCTAGTCGGGCGAGTTTTTCTGCAGCCAGTGGCCCCAAACCGGCCAACCCCCGAGTCCCTTTGCCCGAGCTGATGCTTAGACGTGAATACCACTTTGGAGCGGTGAGGCACAATACAGAGGATTGCTGGACCCTCAAAAGGGTAGTTGAAGATTTGATTGAAGCTGGAAGAATCATTTTTCGGGACGAAGAGGCTCCTAACATGATGAACAATCCTCTGCCTACTCACACCAATGGGCCAGTAGTCGGAATGACTTGTGAAGATAAGAAATTTGATTCAGCACCGAAGTCCATTGTAGCCATTGCCGAGATAGAAGAAAAGTCACAAAACGGTTGCCAAGCGTGAAAGTTCCCTATCAGACGGGAGTCTCGGTAGCCAGTCATGCCATCATTTCTACAGTCGGATTATCTCAGGGTGTGATCCGGATGTTTTACTCTATTGTCTTACTTTCTGATCTAAACCCTTCTCTCTTCAAAAATAAAAAAAATCAAAAAATAAAAATCAAAAATCAAATGAAATTAATATTTCATTGATCTTGTTGTTTTTCTTAATCTCTTTTTAGTTCTGTTAAATGCAAATTTCAATAACATGACATGCTTGCGGACTTCATGCCCAGATTTAAACACGATGTCTAACTGTGAAATAATGAACCAAGAACCGGAATATGATGAAGAAGAGGCTTTTAGGGAAATAAATCGAGAATTGGAACAATTTGAGAATAAACCTAAGCCGAACTTAAATGATACTGAGCCGGTTAATTTGGGTAGTTCTGAAGAAGTCAGGGAAACCAAGATAAGCATTCACACAGATGAAAAAACTCGGGATGCATTGACCCAACTCTTGTTTGAGTTTAAAGATGTGTTTGCTTGGTCATACGCCGACATGCCAGGACTGAGTGTCGATTTGGTGGTTCACAAGTTGCCAACTTACCCCGACCATCCCCCTGTCCAACAAAAGCAAAGAAAGTTCAAAACCGATATCAGTGACAAGATTAAAGAAGAGGTCACAAAACAGTTAAAAGCGGGGGTGATCCGAGTGGTTCGATACACCACATGGTTAGCCAATGTAGTTCCAATGCCAAAGAAAGACGGGAAAACCCGAGTGTGTGTGGATTATAGAGATCTGAACAAAGCAAGTCCTAAGGATAATTTCCCGTTGCCGAACATCCACATCCTTGTTGTTAACTGCGCCAAACATGAAATACAGTCCTTCGTGGATTGTTACGCATGATATCACCAGGTGTTGATGGATGAAGAGGATGCAGAAAAGATAGCTTTTACCACACCCTGGGGTACATACTGTTACAGAGTCATGCCTTTTGGTCTGAAGAATGCCGGGGCAACCTACATGAGGGACATGACTGCCATTTTTCACGACATGATGCACCAAGAGATAGAGGTGTATGTGGACGACGTGATCATCAAGTCCAGAACCCAGGATGACCATATTCGGGATTTGAGAAAATTCTTTGAGCGGCTGCGTAAATATAATCTGAAGTTAAACCCAGCCAAATGTGCGTTTGGAGTACCGTTAGGCAAACTCTTGGGATTCATTGTCAGTCGGAGGGGAATCGAGCTAGACCCAACAAAGATAAAGTCCATTCGAGATTTGCCTCCTCCAAAAACCAAGAAAGATGTTATGAGCTTGCTTGGAAGATTGAACTACATCAGCCGATTCATTGCCCAGTTGACGACTACATGTGAACCCATCTTCAAGTTGTTAAAGAAAGATGCAGCAATTAAATGGACAGGCGAGTGCCAAGAAGCTTTTGATAAAATCCAAGAATACTTGTCGAACCCGCCAGTCTTGGTCCCACCAGAACTGGGAAGGCCTCTGTTCTTGTATTTAACAGTCTTGGAGAATTCTTTTGGTTGTGTCTTGGACAACATGATGTGACTGGGAGGAAAGAGCAGGCAATCTACTATTTGAGTAAAAAGCTCACAAGTTATGAAGCTAAATATACCTTGTTGGAAAGGACTTGCTGCGCTCTGACTTGGGTTGCTCAGAAGCTGAGGCATTACTTGTTGCCCTACACCACCTACCTCATCACCAGGTTGGACCCTTTAAAGTACATATTCTAGAAACCAATGCCCATGGGAAGGTTAGCAAAATGGCAGATCCTGCTCACTGAATTTGACATAGTCTATGTCACCTGCACGGCAATGAAAGCCCAGGCTTTAGCAGATCATTTGGCTGAAAACCCGATTGATGATGAATACCAACCTTTGAGCACCTACTTCCCGGATGAAGAGGTAAATTCAATTGAGGCAATATCCGAAGATACTAATGCTTGGAAAATGTTCTTTGATGGAGCGGTAAACGCAAAAGGTGTTGGAATTGGGGCAATCTTGATCTCACCCATTGGTCAGCATTATCCAGCAACAGCCCGGCTCCGGTTTTTCTGCACAAACAACACTGCCGAGTATGAAGCCTGCATTATGGGTATGAACATGGCAATTGACCAAGATGTCGAAGAATTGTTAATCATGGGAGACTCGGATCTAATTATCCGACAAGCTCAGGGAGAATGAGAGACTCGAGATGTCAAACTTATTCCCTACAGGAAACATGTGGAAGATCTTAGCAAGCGATTCAAGTCAATAGAGTTCAAGTACATCCGTCGTTGTCACAATGAACTAGCTGATGCTCTTGCTACTTTAGCCTCGATGCTACCATACCCAGGCAATGCCCACATTGATCCCTTGGAAATCCAAATCCGGGAAAGGCACGGTTACTGTAATACGGTTGAGGCAGAACCAAATATTCAGCCATGGTATCATGACATCAAAAGATTTTTGAAAACTAAGGAATACCCCGAGCAAGCCAGTGGAGACCAAAAGAGGACCATTAGACGACACGCACGTGGTTTCTTCTTGAGCGGTGATGTCTTGTACAAAAGGACTCCAGATCTCAACTTGTTAAGATGTGTTGACGTCGAAGAGGCCGGAAGAATTATGTATGAAGTGCAAGCAGGAGTGTGCGGACCCCACATGAACGGGTATGTTTTGGCGAAGAAAATCCTTCGAGCGGGTTATTACTGGATGACTATGGAAAAAGACTGCTTCAGTTTCGTCCGGAAGTGTCATCAATGTCAGGTGCCCGGTGATTTGATTCATGCACCGCCTACAGAACTGCATCCCATGTCAGCGCCTTGGCCATTTGTTTCCTGGGCATGGACGTCATTTGATGGGGGAGATATGCGAACAATTCAAGATAACGCATCGAACTCCACTCCATATCGTCCCAAAGCTAATGGTGTCGTCGAAGCAGTGAACAAGAACATCAAAAAGATTTTGAGAAAGATGATTCAAAGTTCGAGGCAGTGGCATGAAAAGTTGCCTTTTGCATTGTTAGGGTATCGCACTACTGCGCGCACATCGATTGGAGCAACCCCATACCATTTGGTTTACGGCACTGAAGACGTAATACCCGCAGAAGTTGAAATCCCTTCTCTCCGGATTATTGTTGAAGCTAAAATTGAAGACAGTGAGTGGGTCAAAACCCGCCTGGAACAGTTGACCCTGATCAATGAAAAGCGAATGGCCGCAGTCTGCCATGGGCAGTTGTATCAACAAAGGATGGCCCGTGCCTACAACAAGAAAGTGCGGCCCAGAAACTTTGAAGTGGGCCAACTCGTTTTAAGGCGTATTCTTCCCCATCATCAGGAAGCAAAAGGAAAGTTTGCTCCTAACCGGAAAGGTCCATACATTATCAGAAAATTGTTGCTAAAAGGGGCATTATATCTGGGAGACATTGAAGGGAATGGCCCTGATATAGCTGTGAACGCAGATGCAGTAAAAAGGTACTATGTCTAATCCTTCTGCAGCAATAACATTATCCGATTGGGATGACGAAGGCTTTCATTCTCGTTACCCCAAACACTCCAATCTTTTGCTAACCCTTCGAGCCGGTTACCTTTCTTTCAATACCCTCTTTGGAACTCGAAGATGTTTGTAATAAAAAAATGATGAAAAAATGAAAAAAAAAGGAAAAAAGAAAGAAAGAGAAAACAAAAACAAAAATAAAATGTTTTTCCTGAACTACATTCGACTTGATTCCGAAAGGATACGTAGGCAGCCTCTCTCTGGGGTTCAGTCGCAACAAAATAAAAATCCAATTTTCCCCAAAAAGTAAAACTGGGGCAGATGTTATAATAGTCGGCAATGATCCCGCCTGAACGGTTCCAAAGTTGTAATTCGATCCAATGCTTTTTACCCAAACCTTGTTCAAGTCCTTCCGATCAATCGGCAAAAGGTTTTCAAAATCAGAGAACGCAGTTGTTTGGATCCCATGAAACCAGGATGAGAGAAATAAAATGAGAGAGTCTTATTGGTGAAAACCCACGGGCACCACAAGTCGACAGTGAGCAGAGAAATTGAAAATGAGAGAGTCTTGTTAGTGAAAATTCGTAAAAGAGCACTATAAGGCGATGGTAAGAAGAGAAATGAGAGAGGTCGATTGGCGAAAACCCGTAAAGGGCACCGTTGATCGAAAAGAAGAAACCCCTCACTACCATTGGTATTGAAAGAGTCTTGGCAACAGTCTTAAAACACGGGTCGTAATGGGTTTATGAGAAGTTGGATGGTTGTGCAAATCGGGTATCCAGTCCAAGAAGCATGTCATGTTTATTGAAGTCTGCATGCACCCCAGATAAGTCCGTCTTTCCTCCCCGAAAGGGACACTTCTCCTTAAATGCATTTTCTTGTCCTATGTTTACTTTTCCTTGAATCCCTTTCGGTCTAACTCTGTTCCGAGACTAATACAAAGAAAAGGTGGCAAGATTGGTTTTACAGGTTTCCGCTTAATAAAAGCCAAGTCCAAAGAAAAGTACCTAGCCTCAGCGGGTGCATCAAGTCGATCCTGACTGGCCATGATGACCGATGCTCTGAAATCAAAGTTATTGAAAATGGAAAGAAACCTAAAGTCAAAAGCCCGTAGAGGTAGAATAAAGTGAAAGGGCCAAAGCCCCATACGGGCGAGCCGTCATGAGAAACCCTGAAAAGTTGAGTTCCTCAGTTTTGGGAGAGAGATCAATCTTCAGAAAAACCAGCAAGCTGCAGAGGTTCTCACCAAAAAAGTTGGGCCGAGATCAAGTAATCAAAACAATCAAGGCCACAAAACTAAACACCGTTTCAAACTAACAATTGTTCTTTGTTTGAAAAATTTGAGACAGGTGTAATCCAAAGCAACCGTGCAAGAAGCAGGTGCAACCAAAAAGGAAAAATGCACAAGAGCTAGAAATAGCTCTGCAGCAATAATCAATCTAAAAGGGAAGTCTCCTTCAAATTCTTTCCTGCATTTTTACTCCTTTTCTTAAACTCAAAAAAAAAAAGAATGATGAAAAAAAAAGAGGAAGAAAAATTCAAAATCATGGTAGCATAGGGCCTCCAATCTCTAGCTGCATCCTTTCCAACATAGGGGCCCATTCCCTAGTTATTCCCGACATAACCCGTGGACCTCCCCGGCATAACCCAGGGGACCTTTTTTCTTTTCTCCCGGCATAACCTGTGGACCTCCCAGCATAACCCGAGGACCTTTTTCCTTTTCTCCCGGCATAACCCGTGGACCTCCCTGGCATAACCCAGAGGCCTTTTTCCTTTTCTCCCGGCATAACCCATGGACCTCCCCGGCATAACTCGAGGACCTTTTTCCTTTTCTCCCGGCATAACCCGTGGACCTCCATGGCATAACCCAGGGACCTTTTTTCTTTTCTCCCGACATAACCCGTGGACCTCCCTGGCATAACCCAGGGACCTTTTTTTTTCTTTTCTCCCGGCATAACCCGTGGACCTCCCCGGCATAACCCGAGGACCTTTTTCCTTTTCTCCCGGCATAACCCGTGGACCTCCCTGGCATAACCCAGGGACATTTTTCTTTCCTCCTGGCATAACCCGTGGACCTCCCTGGCATAACCCAACGACCTTTTTTCTTTTTTTTCCGGCATAACCCGTGGACCTCCCTAGCATAACCTAGGTACCTTTTTTTTCTTTTCTCCCGGCATAACCCGTGGACCTCCCTGGCATAACCCGAGGACCTTTTTTCTTTTCTCCGGGCATAACCGGTGGACCTCCCTGGCATAACCCGTGGACCTCCCCGGCATAACCCGATGACCTTTTTCCTTTTCTCCCGGCATAACCCAAGGACCTTTTTCCTTTTCTCGCGGCATAACCCGAGGACCTTTTTCTTTTTTTCCGGCATAACTCGATGATTTCCTCGGCATAACCCGAGGACCCTTTTCCTTTTTCGGCATAACCCGGTCATCTTTCCAGCATAACCTGGCAATCTTCCCAATTTAGGGTTTCACTCCCTATTCCCAAGGATACAGAATCCTGACTGTTATTGCTTTCAATAAAGAAATAGCTTAGATTTGTGTTGCAAATAACTCACAAAATTTTCCTAGTGAAAACTGGGGCAGAAAAATTTCGTTCGTTCGTTTGTGTTAGTGTCTAAAGAAGTTTTGACCTCGAGGCGTAGGATCCGAAATGACCAAAAGAAGAGTCTCAATCCAAAATAAAGAAAATGGAGAAAAGGAACAAAAAGAAGTGAACTCAAAGCGCCGAAGTAGAGAAGGATGCAGACTGCTCAAAACTGGATTGAAGTCACAAGCTTCGCATGTCCTGCTTTAATCCAAAAGATGAAGAATGAACCAGCGTTTGCAGCTAACGAGCATCAAGATTCATATCGGAGTCCACAGCAAGAACCAGCTAAGACTCAAGATCAAGCTTCAAGAGAATTATAGATAAGAATATTGTAACTCGTAGTTGATAGGCTTAGCTAGCTTAGCTTTTTATTTTCCATTTTGGTGTGATAAGGAGTTCAGTAAGCAGTAGCAGCAGCAGCAGCACCAACAGTGAAATCACAGTTTCCCGGTAGTCCCAACTACCAAAACTTCCAGAACTACACTTGCCCGATTCCTTTATAGCCAAGGATATGTAGGCAATCTTTGAAGTAAGGTTCAGTCGGACTCTTTTCAAAAATGCTTCTCATGGAGTGTCAAACGGGAAAAAATACCTCATAATTGCTCATTTTATCTTTGCCCGAAAATCCTTCGTGTCTCCGAGCAAAGAGGGGCAGCTGTGAGCACGTGATTTTTGCCTCACATGAATTACTCCTACATAATTCCCAAAATTAGATTTTTCCTTTTAATTATTTGGTATTTAAGAATTATTGTAGATTTTTTCTGCATGTTTAATTTTATTTAAATCATAAAAATATAAAAATATGTTGCATTTGAATTTAGGTTTTAATTTTATATTTTTTAGATTAATTAGTAAATTAGTGTTTCATAAAATTGGAAAATCACCAAAAAATAACCAATTTTGCATTTTATTATTTAATTTCGAATTTTGGTAGTTTTCTTTAAATTTGGTCTTTTATTGGTCGTGTTAATTATTATTTAGAATTAATTAGTATTTTTGATAGGTTAATTTAGTTTTAGGATTTAATTTAGGTTTTAATTTTTAATTTTGGAAAAAACGAAAAGAATTCTGAAAAAATTAGAAAAAATCGAAAGAGAAGGGAAAAGAATTGAGAGGATCAGATTTTTTGGGCCAAATCAATTTAAATCCCACAAGCCCAAACCAAATTCCCCAATAAACTCGTCCACCTGAGCCCAAACTCGTTCCAAAACCGATCTCCCTCACCAATGATCCAAACGACCTCGTTCAGTTACCAAACGACCCCGTCTCAGTCATTTTTAATCTGGACCGTTGATCTCAGTTGATCAAACGGTTCAGAATTGATTCACTTTTAATATTTAAGTGTCCAAAGCCTGCCCCCCCTTCTCTCACTCGTCTCTCTCAACCCTTCATCTCTCAGAGACCAAATCGAAAACCCTAAACCGCCGCCCCACTTTCCACCATATCCGCCTGGCAGCGCCACCCCCAAACCAACCCAAATCAACACCATAGAACCTCCATAACCCCCTCATATCAAATCTCTAACTCTTTTCCCTCATACCAACCTCGAACTCGTCGAATCTGGATTTAAAGACATGAACCCTAAATCCCAACAAAATCAAATTGGCGAGGTTTTTAAAGATTTGAAGTTGAAATCGACTTTAATCGTGTGTTTTCAGTCGAGAACACACGATTAAAGTCTATCTCGGCCAAAAAATCAGGGATTCTTTGAAGATTAGTTCAAAACTTGTGTTCGCCTGGTTTGATAGGTAATTCTAGTTTTCATTTCTTCTCTTATCTTCTTCTATTTTTCTTCTTTTTCTTCTGTGTTTTCAAAATTATCTCTGCATGTGGTTCTTTTAATTTAGGATTAATGTTAGTTACTAGCTTCTTTAGTCTTGTTTGAATTCGTTAGGTTAGTTAGTTAGTTTGTTCCCTTTAGTTTTGGGCCGATTGAGAGCATTTGGCTTTGAGGTCCAATTGAAATTCGAACTGCCCTTTTATCTTTCTGCCCTCCGAATTGGACTTGGGTCTAAAGGGAAGGGATTAGCCCAGGCTTGGTTATTGTAAACATTGGGCCAACCCAACCCATGACCCGTTTTGGTTTCAGAGTAAAAATAGGGTGCATAAGGGGTAATTTAGGAACTCTAGGTGGGGGGAATCTCAGTAACTGAATTAGGAAGCTTCCTAGAAGCTGTCATGGGGACCTATGTGAAAACTGAGTTTTTAAGTTAAGGACATTTAAGCAAAAACAAAAATTTTAAAAGGATTTAGGTGCAAAACTTAGTTTATTTCTGCAGCCCTAAAACTTTGCCTATAAAGGCACCTTTTCTTCAAGCTCAAGTCAGATTTTAGAGATTTAGAGAGAAAAAATCCTGAAAAGCTGAAACGGCTGGATTTCTTTGAAAAATTCTAAATTCCATTGCTGAAAACTACCAAAATTCTGCTTTGGTTTTTTATTTCTGATTCTCTTGTGCTAGTTAGAACTTTGAAAACTCCATAGTTATATTTTTGAAATGGTTTGAGTGTGGCTTGAAGATTGGGTTTTCAATTTATTGGTCTCCTACTGTTCCATTGGTTGGTTTTTTTTTTAAGCAAATCCACTAGGCAGGTGCCTAGGGCTAGTTTTATTACTACTAAAAAAGCAAAAAAGGAACCACATAGGACGAGTACAAATAAGGGGGACCATAGAACTAGTAGTGTTGCCTCTATGCCTTGGCCATATAATCACTCCTCTGCGCCTCACAATGCCCTTATGACAGCCTCATGTAGAGGAATCATGGTGTAGCTGCCAGCAAAGTCTCACGAGGGTATATAATCTCATAGCCATTTGGATATCTTTCCAAAGGCATAGGGCTAGAGCAACACAAACTGAGCTAAACCTTACCTTACTAATCCTATTGAGGCAAATAAAAGGCCTCACCTACTAGCATGCATGTAAAAAGAAAGAACTAGCTAGAACTAGATATTCTATGATCATCACAGAGTTTATAACATACTCTATGATGATATTACATAGAACTATACTAATGTGATGGTAGAATAAAAATATGTAGAAATAACAGTAGTGTTCTCTCTTCTCTAATGTTGTGAAATCTTCAATTTGTATCTGCTTGTCTTCATCCTCTACCTTCTTTAAAGTGTCTTCAAAATTCATGTTTTCTTCTTTGATCGATTGGACTTTGTGGATGTAGTTTGAGTGGCCTGTTTTTGTTTGGCAACTCTCATTGGAAGTCGCCTTATGTTTGCATCTTCATTGACCCTGCCGTCCCAACTTTTATCCCTTGTACGAGACTTCTTATTTTTTCCGCTATGCATAGGTGATAAATCACCTTTTCTTGCTGCCTCTGCCCGGCATTTACTCAAGAGTTCATCTTCTTCTCCCTCTTCATATATATCTCTGCCCACAATCATCGGATTTGGCATGTCTTGAACTTGTTCTTGAGTCACCAAAGCATTTCCATCTTGTTTATTAACCAATGCTGCCTCGTTTTGTTGTTGTGTCATACTTTGCCTTTTGTTCCTGCTCTTATTCACACGCCCAGAACTAAAAGCATTAAGGTTTAAAGAGTTAACAGGTTTTAAGCTTACCGCATCCAATAGCTTCCTCTCCTCTGATGAGATAACTGGAGTGGTCGTCACAATTTGTTGCTGCCCATAATTTTTTGCTATTGTTTCTGTTCGATCAACAGTAGGCATAACAGCTGAATTGTTTGGATTAAGTTGCTGCTGCACTGTTGGATTAGCAGCTGGAACAAACTGTTTCGAAGGTGTTACTACAGCTTGCTTCAAGCTTCTAGTTGGAGAGTTTCTGGGCAGAAAAACTGGTGCATTGATGTTCAATTTACTCTTGTGACTTGCTGTTGGTGTCCCCTCAGGTTTTGGCCTTGCTATTGAATCAAGATCTTCTCCTGCACTCTCCTGATTAGCCTCCTGATCAGCCTCTTCAGATGAGTACCCCGCAAAACCATCACCCCAGTCCTCTTCATCATCCTCCTCTCGTTGTTCAACCCAAAGCTTGGATTTGATAGCCATCCCCTCACATTTGCTTGAATAACCTCGTTATTATTCCCAGTTGGTAACACAAGCTGTCCAGATTCCCCAAAGGATTCCACTGACTGAGAAGGGACATCAAATACGGAGGTGTTCAAAGTGACCAAAGGTTGTTTAACCACAGTAGAATTTTTCATCATTTCATTCTGAGCATCTTTGATGATTTGTTCTACTTGAGGGTTGGAAAAATGCAGCGTAGGTGCATTGGAACTGTGTGCTTCGGCCTTTTGCGCATCAACAGGAACAATGTCCTTCGACACAATTAGTCGACCACCTCTGTTCTTGGCAAGTTGTTGTTTGCTACTGCCTGAATATTGTAGTTGTCTATTTCTTGGAGTTGTGTTCATCATCATAGCTGCCTGGGCATCGTTTACCATTTTATCTAGCTCCGGATTGGAAATATGCAGTGTTGGCGTATCTGCAGCGTGAATTTGACTTGTCTCACCAGTGTGATTACCACCAGATGCGATCTCAAGTCGAACACTGTCCTTTGCATTTTTCTGCTGCTTTTCACTACCTGTAGAATTAGTTTTTCCAGCTACTGGTCGTGTCTCGCCATCCATCTGCCGCTCCTCACTAACATGCTCACCCTCATTCACCAAAGCATCAAAGGAGTTCGAAACTCCAATAGCCTTCGATGGTACAATCTGATTTTGAAGACTTGGAGTTTGCTTATTGCGAGGTGATTTATTCACCACTTTCCAGTTGTTACTCCCTGTATCTGATTTGATTGGAGTTGTAGCTGGTTGCTTTGGGGTATCATGATCAGAAAAATCATGTAGTGCATCTTTTATCTCATTAGCCTTAGCACCAGTAGGAGTTGTAGTACCTACTGCCCCTACTCCTATTTTATCTTGCCCCACAGAAATTTGATCACCAGGTACCATGTTATTTTTTCCTTGATCAACATCAGCCTGCATTGCACCAGCAGTAGCTAGGTAATTCTGTTGAGACTGCCCAGTCTTCTTCATTGCACAATCATGCACTGACAAAGCTTGATCTGTTGAGATTTTAACAACCTGTGTGGCTGGTTCTTTGTGCGAATCAGCAGTAACTTGCCCATCTTTTATAGCCAAAACTCCAGTGGCCTCTGTTAACTTTTGTACGCTAGTTGTCCCCTGTCCTTTAGATGTTTGATGCCCAGCTTCAACAGATTTTTGCCCAGCACCTGGACCCTTAGAAACACCAGCAGTAGCAGCCTTCAAATCATTAACAACCCTATTAAGAGAGCTGCCGTAACTGGAACTGTTACAACAGCATTAACTGTTGTCCCAACTTCTTGTTGCACCACTATTGAATTTTTTGGACCAGCTATACCATCTGTTGCATTAGGACAATTTAATATAGCAGAATTCTTAGAAACACTAGTCTCCTTCCCCACTCGATCATCTGCGACACTGTTATTCACCTCATGTTCTACACGATTCTGCTCGACCACAGTCTTCTTTGCTATATTATCTACCATTTGTTCAGCCCTTTTTGCATTAAGATAGTCTCTAGCATCACCTTCTAATTTGTCAAAACTACCCAGCCCTTCAACTTCAATAACTGGAGCAGCTTCTTCGTTAGATTTCTCAATCCTCCAACGACATGATTTTACATCATGTCCTTGATGGTTACAACAAGTACAAAATTTAGGGAGATTATCATATACTATCTGTTGGTGATGTTCAACTAACCTTCCAGAAATTGTATCCACAATATTTATCCTAACTCGCTTAGGATGTTTGTCGAGCAGATCAAGTAACACCTTAACTCTCGCCGTACTTGGTCGCGTTCTATCTTGAGTCGCTTTGTCCACTGCTAATGGCTTTCCCACTGCTGAAGCTATGGATAATAACGACTTTTTTTGCGAAGAAATTTGCAGGCAAATCTGATAACGAGATCCATACCACTGCTCTTGAAGTTTCTTCACGAGGATTGAATCCAATCGTCCATGGAAAAGTTCGAAAAAAGAATTCTTCACCTTTTGCTGTAATATATCCAGTGGTTCTCGACAAAACCTGGACAAAATCATCAAAAAGATCAAATCTTATCAAAATATGTCGATATTCCAGTTGCCCAACATTACAATATCCTTTGACATCAAATTGCTTTGGAATAACTTGTCGCAATTCCTGAAGATATGGTTTCCCATACGAAAATTTCAGAATTACTACTTGGTGTAGCCCTTCTTCAATGATGAAAGCATTAACCTCTTCAATGGTGAATTCAACAGTTGGCTCTCCATGAATAACATTAACAGGACATAACTAAATTTTTGAGTTCGACGCGGCAGATTTGTTACAAACAATTCGTTGAGCATATGTTTGTTTTGGATTATGTTTAACGTTTGTTTCCTTTGGATTTTGACTGGACTCTCCCACAGCTTGGAGCTGGGGAGAGACGACAGCAGCCATGGCTGCCCTAGTTCTTCATGCACGCCTAGAGAGAGAAAGTAGAGAGAGAATAGTACTATACTAGATATTAATGTTCATTGGTTGGTTTCGAGTTGGTTTTGCTGGCTGTTTCCTGTTGCTGAGCCCTATTCTGCTGCTGTCTACTGATTTCTTGTTTCTCCTTGCTTTTCTCTTTTAATTCCCAGGTACATACTCCTAGGCCCTATTGATTGTGAAGTTGGATTTGAAGAATGAAATGAAAAGCAGAAAGGCTTTATGTGTGCTTCAGTTATATCTCTTCTTGATTTTGTGTTTTAGTAGTTTAGTTCTTATCATTGTACATTATTATGGGACTGTTAAGATGCTGTGGTAAAAGACTCAGTCAAATTGCATGTGTTTCAGCTTTACTTTAGTTTGGCTAAAACGAGTGTTCATATTTGGTGATGATTTCATGTTGAATTAGTTATCATGACAAGTATATGTTAAGGATAAAATGCTAATGTGTAGTCTGCTATCTGAAGGCATTGTGTGTGTGTGTTTTTTTTGGCTCAAAGTATGTCTTAAGATATGTGAGTATAAACTCATGTTAAGGGTATTTTGACTTGTTTATTAGTGTGTGATGTTGGAATCTGAGTAACTCATGCACTGATTTTCTGGATTGATTATTGTTGGTATTTGATAAGAGTTTAATTGATTTAAATTTCTTAAGTAGTCATTAGTGCAAAATCATGTGGAAAAAAAAAAAGAAAAATGGTCTAAATGTCACTTTAAGAATAGAAGCAGGTACTGATTTATTTCGATTTTGATTGTAAGCATGTTTAAGTCGGATTTGTTGTTTATAATTCAGAATGTTTAGCTGGCTGCTCTGTACTCGACAATTTAAATTCAGAAGCAAAAATATTAGTTTAATCTCATGTTCCACATAGTCTTGGCTAATTGTTATTTAATGAGTTTTGCACAACTGATTGGCTTTGAAAGTTGGCGTAAAGCTGGCCCAGTTACTGAGAGTTCAAATCTCAGACCTGAGTGCATGAGCTCATGCCTTTGGGTCGTCATTCGCTCCTTAGATTTGGGCTCATTTTGGGCCCAGGCCTGAAGGGCACCTGCAAATGGGGTCATACACCTTATATTGTTTGAGCCTATTTCATTTCATCAAGCCCAGCCTTCATTTCTCGTCCATGTTTCCTTTGTCCGAAACAATGGTTCTTAATTAATTGATTATTTAAACATGATGCATGTTAGTCGATAAGTCAAGCTGACCTTTAGTTAAAATAATTAGAATCCCATTAAGTCGTCCTTAATTAATTAATTAGATTCTTAAAGTAGATTGGAGGCGTGCTATATTAGGCAATACATAGTTCATGGCCCTCCAAAATTTAGTTTAAGTTTCCTTTAAAAATTGGAATCGAGGTGCACCGTGCCGAATAAAATCTCAAAATGCATGGCCCTCGCTTAATTAATATTTTAATCCTTAGAAATCGAGCCGTACCATTTAGTTGAATTTCCATGGCCCTCGCAAACTTAAAAGTGCATAGTTGCTTTAGGCGCGCTATTTTAAAAATTACCTTCCTAAACTCGGGTGTGCATTTCATGTGACCCAAATCAAAATCTCAACAACGTCAAATAAAATGTGTCGCGGACTGTGGGTGCATTTCATGTGGCATGGTCCAAAGACGTGTTTTAGATAACGTTGAAATCTTCCTTTAAAAATAATTAAAAGCGGTTTAATAAGTTAAAATATACCATAAGCTAAAACATGTATTAAAATAAGATAATAGGCCAATTATGATAGTTTAAGCGACCGTGCTAGAACCACGGTATCCGGGGGTGCCTAACACCTTCCCTCGGGTTAACAGAATTCCTTATTCAGAATTTCTGGTTCGCAAACTTCAAAAGGAAAGTCGAATTTTCCTCGATTTGGGATTTTAAAATAAACCGATGACTTGGGACACCAGAAAACAAACTATCCCAAGTGGCGACTCTGAAGAAAAATCAAATAAATAATCCCATTTCAAATAATGTCACTTAAATTGGCAAAACTCCCTTGTACCACCTTTCGGGTGGGTAAAAAGGAGGTGTGACACTTGTTAACCACCCTTATACACCTTTGTATCATTTAAGACCAATAGGTTTAACTTCTTATCATATTAAAGATAATCTCTTCATGGATTTACGTCGACTACCTTATGGGTTGTAACACCATTGGTGCATTTTGTTTTAAGATTGTTTTTTTTTATACTCTTTAATTGTGTTTTCGCACAAAAATAACCGACCAAAAGTTGGTCGATTTATTAAAAAATACTTTGGTCGGTTTTTTAAAATGACCGGCCGAATTTACCGACCAAAGTTGGTCGACTTTTTTAATATTAATTTTTATTTATTTTAATTGCAAAAACCGACCAAAGTTGGTCAATTTCTTAAAAAATAAATTTCACGGGACTCAAAAATAGTTTGGGATAGGCACAAGCAATTCATACAGTATAGTACATGATTTCCATCTAGCTTTCCCTTTGTTCTTGTGTTTGGTACTTCCAAATCAAGAATCACATGGTCATACGCCTCCCAAGGCAAAATATATCATAAAGGAGCACAACTTATGACGAGATCTCTATAATGGGAGATGTCACTATAGGACTCCTAACAGAATGGTTTCCATTCTCTTCAACCCAAGTGATGGATCCAACATTTCTACTTTGACCCTCATCACCTAAATAACGAATTGTCAAAGTATAATTTTGTTTCTCATTTTTCTTCTTGAACATTATAGTTTGTGGTGATACTGAAACTGTAGTGTTCTTTGGAGCGTTTATCTTAGCTTTATAAGTAGCTGCACCTTGACCAACATTTGTAACTGTCCTCCTGAATTTCTGTTCCAACAATGTGAAGGGTCCCTCGAGGGGGTACAATGCAATGAACGACGGGTAATTGAGATCGGCTGATGGATTTGAGCAGTTGTGGTTGTCTGATGATCTTGCAATTGTCTTGAATTGCTCTTCTGTGAAATTCAGAGAGCATAGAAGATTTACGTAATCTTGTGGAGTAGCATCGTATACTAGGCCAGGATCAAGCGCTCTGTTGGGATCAACGTGTCCAGATCCCATGTCTAGGGGTGTGGCGGCCTTGTTAATGTCCGAGTCTTTAATAGGTTTTCGAGTGTTGTCCAAAGGATCTGCTGTGGTCATCATGCCAGAGCGAATCGCTGAAGGACTCCATTCAGGATGCACGCCCTTTAGCATTGCTGCAATTCCAGCAGCATGTGGTGCAGCCATAGATGTGCCTGATTCAAGAATGTAATCAGTGGACAATTCTATGTTCTCCCCAATACTCGTGGCAAATACGTTTGGTGGATATGCTGCAAGAATTAGTACCCCTGGTGCCAATATATCTGGCTTTGCAATTCCCATGTAGCTTCTGGAGGGGCCTCGTGCCGAGGATGCAGCAACAACTGGTGCTGGCGTTGCATCTAGATGCGTCTCTTGGAACGTGATGGTGGCTGTGGGATCGACAGTATTTTTACATAATTGATGACTTGTTTCCCTTCCTTTTTGTTAATCACAACTCCACGGTTTGGAAATGTAGCAGACCTGAACACTCCTGGATCCTCAGAAATAAAGATGCCTGCTTTAAGTCTTGCTCGAGTGACAATACGCATTTGATCAGAGAAATCCCCATTATCTTCACATATAATGATCGTACGTTCTGGATCAGATAGTTGTGATAATAATTCTTTCGAACTGCAATCAGCTAGAGTCTTGTTGTAAATCACTGTTGAATCCGTAACAAGAGCTCTTGCAGGAAACAAGCTCCACCCTCTAATTTTTAAGCCATTGCCCAAAGTCAAAGTACCTGCAAATGTCCGGTCAGTGTGGCCTGATGCCACGCACAAGATCCATGGAGATCCGTTGTTTAAACTTCCAATCCCCGGACCTCGATTTCCAGCTGAAGCTGAAACTAGGACTCCCTTCATCATAGCTCCAAAAGAAGCAATGGATATAGAATCCTCATACAAAGGAATGAAACGGAACCCAAAAGAAATAGATATCATATCAACACCGTCCGCCACAGCTTGGTCCATAGCAGCAATTAAATCTGAAGTAAAGGTTCCTTCATTAAAGCTAAACTTGTACACAGCTAGCCTAGCTCGTGGTGCCACTCCTCTTGCTGTTCCTGGTGCATATCCAAAATGGGAAACACCTTTGGCGAAATTTCCAGCAGCAATGGAAGCAACGTGTGTGCCATGACCATCAGTATCCCTTGCAGAATTCATGGAAATGTTCACAGTGGGATCATTAGCCAAAATTCCCTTATTGAAGTAATTAGCCCCAATAAGTTTTCTGTTGCACAATGAAGTGTTAAACTGTGTGCCGGGCTTGCAAATTCCTTTCCACCTTTTGGGGACTTCAGGCATACCATCATCTCGAAAACTCGCAGATTCAGGCCAGATGCCAGAGTCAAGAACACCAATGATCACATCTTGGCCTAATCCAGAAGCTGGCCATAGACCAGAGGAAGGGTTGAGTTTGAGGAAATCTGGTGTATGGGTAGTGTGAGGTTCCACAGTTGTATCTTTGTATGCTGAAACGAAACCTGGTAACTTCTTCAAAGCTTGTAGTTCATCTTGGGACAAAACAGCACTGAAGCCATGAAACACACTGTCATAAGAGTAAACAAGTTTTGGAGCAGAGTGGAATCTGTCTGCTGATGAAGGAACAGTAGCTTTAATGGAATCAATAGTGGAAGAATGCCAATGATGGTGATCAGCAAAGATATTAGGCATTAAGGATTTGTCCAAATGGACAATGTAAGTGGATCTTTGTGCTGTAGCTAACAAACAGAAGACATGAGCAGAAAGAAACCATGAAAGGAAGAGAAAATGAAAATAAGGCAACCCCATCTTAGATCTTTGTGTTGACTGCACACTGCACCTTCTTAAGCAACCGCAGATTCAAGTAATCTATATTGCTAGTCAAGTAAGGATTGAAAGTATAGTAAAAAAGGCGGCTAAGCTTTGTGTTTAAGTGAAATGAACCTATAAAAGTATCAGCTTGTATAGATGTCTGGTTCTTCTCACTGTTACCAATCTTGTAGGCTGCTTGGAAGGAACCAATAATGTAGTAATTTGCAAACATGGCCACACTTGTTATCCATTGAAGTCAATGTTATGTACTATTATATGATTTCTTGTTTTCTTGAACATTATTTTAATGATCTTGTGAGGCCAGATAAGACAGAATTATGATAAACTAAGTTAAGTGTATTCTCTTTTGAGCAAAAGAAAAGTCAATAATCAATGGGTGTTGCTTTCACTCTTTCTCCATGATCAAATTCTACATGTTAGGATAATAATATAATCTAACCTGACCACAAGGGCCAGACTTGCCCACTTGCTGATGAGTCAGCTACTGACATTATAAACATTTCTTTATTTGGAGAATCAATCAAAGGAGAATTGAAAAGATTAGGAAAGAGAACACGACAGAACTTAAAATTTTTAGGTAGAGAATAATAAATTCTTTAAATTTCGTAACAATGCAAGCAAAGCATTTGGATTTCCCCTCTTTTTTATCTCTTATTTCACGAATAGGAATTTCATACTTCATCATCAGTTGAATAGTATTTAAGAATTAACTGAGAAAAAAATTATAATCCTAGCAGGGAAAGTGAATAAGTGATTGAGTTTTTCCCCTCTTTTCTTCTATTCTTTTACTTTGTATAAGTAATTTTTTTCTCGTTCTAAATTTCCATAAATAAATTTCTGAAAGTCAGTATCCGATTACTTTTCATGATACTCTGTTCCCCATTTGGTAAAAATTGTAGGGGCATTAATAATGTAGGGGCACAGTAGTATCCTCTCTTGAAATTTAGTGGTAAAATTTTATTTTGTATTGTATTTGATGTTTACATTAAATTATATTGAATTACCGCGATTGAATCAAAAATTGAAATATCGAGGGTGAATAAATTTTTGTCGACATTAGTAGAGGAGATAATGCCATGGACCTTTTTCTGGGTCCCAAGTTTGATGAATGACTCAAAATCATTCACGTAATGCGACGAAATGGGGAGGCAGTGGCATGTGGGTTTTCTGGGGGGGGGGGGTGGGGGGGGTAGGTAGTGACGAATATC
>NC_031996.1:8636286-8730784 GCF_001879085.1 Nicotiana attenuata | reverse complement strand
TCGATTCCAGCTGAAGCTGAAACTAGGACTCCCTTCATCATAGCTCCAAAAGAAGCAATGGAAATAGAATCTTCATACAAGGGAATGAAATTGAAACGGAACCCATAAGAAATGGATATTATATCAACACCGTCTGCCACAGCTTGGTCCATAGCAGCAACTAAATCTGATGTAAAAAGTCCTTCATCAAATCTAAACTTGTACACAGCTAGCCTAGCTCGTGGAGCGACTCCTTTTGCTGTTCCTGGTGCATATCCAAAATGGGAAACACCTTTGGCAAAATTCCCAGCAGCAATGGAAGCAACGTGTGTGCCATGACCATCAGTATCCCTTGCAGAATTCATGGAAATGTTCACAGTGGGATCATTAGCCAAAATTCCCTTATTGAAGTAATTAGCCCCAATAAGTTTTCTGTTGCACAATGAAGTGTTAAACTGTGTGCCGGGCTTGCAAATTCCTTTCCACCTTTTGGGGACTTCAGGCATACCATCATCTCGAAAACTCGCAGATTCAGGCCAGATGCCAGAGTCAAGAACACCAATGATCACATCTTGGCCTAATCCAGAAGCTGGCCATAGACCAGATGAAGGATTGAGCTTGAGGAAATCAGATGTGTAGGTAGTGTGAGGTTCCACAGTTGTATCTTTGTATGCTGAAACGAAACCTGGTAACTTCTTCAAAGCTTCAAGTTCATCTTGGGACAAAACAGCACTGAAGCCATGAATCACACTGTCATAAGAGTAAACAAGTTTTGGAGCAGAGTGGAATCTGTCTACTGATGAAGGAACAGTAGCTTTAATGGAATCAATAGTGGAAGAATGCCAATGATGGTGATCAGCAAAGATATTAGGCATTAAGGATTTGTCCAAATGGACAATGTAAGTGGATCTTTGCGCTACGGCTAACAAACAGAAGACATGAGCAGAAAGAAACCATGAAAGGAAGAGAAGATGAAGACAATAAGGTAAACCCATTCTAGATCCCATGTTCACTCACTACACACTAGTACTCATGTTTAGCCACTAACTGTTGAATTGACTTTTATAGGATTAAGCTTAGAACATAAGGTCCATTAGTAATCAGTAAACTAATAAGAGGCACTAATGAATTAAGTACTAGTAAACAATAGGCGGCTTGTGTAAAAATGTGCAATTCCCATTAAGATATCAGTTTGTGCGGATGTCTGCCTCTTCTCACAGGCTGCCTGAAATGATTCTCTATGTCAATCTGTCTATTATTCCCACTTATCATTTAGTTGATGTTACTTATTTTGTTTCTTTTTTCTTTATAGAGTAAGTATTAATTTTAAACATAGGTGGCTTAAGTAAAAGTGTACTGTACCAATTAATATTGTATAAGTTTGCACGGACTTCTGGCCAGAGGCGGAGCCACAGTGTCGACTACGGGTTTGGCTAAACTCAGTAGCTTTGGTTCAAATCACGTACTCGTCTTACAATTTCATTAAATATGTACAAATCATTAATTTGGAGCCCAATAACTTAAAAGGATTAGAATCTCGAACCTGTAAACTTGAAATCTTGGTTCCGCCTTGTTACGGGCCGCCTAAACAGACCCTATATGTCCCGTCAATTTTCCCCCACTTATCATTTAATTAATGTTAGATAAGTACTTTGTTTCTTCTTTTCTTTAATATTGGAGTACTAATTATTATGAATCCACTGAGACAATGTAATTTTAAGTCAAAAATAATTTTCAAAGAAAAGGAAAATTCAGTCGATAATCAAGGATGTTGCTTTCACACTTTCTCCATCACTATATACTGGTAAAACACCGGGTGCCAATAAGTACTTACCTCACATTGTAAGTTTACAGCTATATATGGTGTTTGGATATAATTCATAGTTATTACGGGGTAAATCACAGTGACAAAAAAAGAAGAGTTCGAAATTGATTGTCTATGCATCACTTTGATCTTGTATTTTTTTCTCATTTAGAATTCGTGTTACTCCTATTTTCTGTCACGATCCAAAAACACCACCTGTCGTGATGGCGCCTATCGATGGTACTAGGTCAGCCGACATTACCAAAACGCTTTTAACAATAACCAGAAATAAATCAAGACTTTAAAATAACTAAAATCTTTGTCATAAAACAGGGTGAACCCCAAAACATAAGTGCGGAAATAAAGCCCGACATCGAGGTGTCACTAGTCATGAGCATCTAATACAACTGATCCGAAAATAACAAGACTAACATAGTCTGGAATCCAAAATATAGAAATAAGGAAAGATAGGGAAGAAGAAAGCAGGGTTGCGAACGCTGGCACCTACCTCGCTATCTCCGATGACCAGCTACGGGTGCTATCAACAATCACCGCGTCCAACAGCTCCTGATCTGCACACGAGGTGCAGGGAGTAACGTGAGTACGCCAACTCAATAAGTAACAATAATAAATAAGGAACTGAAGAAAGTGACGAGCTACAGAATTTTCATTTACAGTAATTTCATAAAGGAAAATAGTCATGCTTCCAAGTTCCAGTAATTCAAGTCAAATCAGTTTATTTTAGTCAAGCTCAAGTAAAACCAGATAAAAATATCTTTCAACAGTTTCCAAACATGGAAATAAGGCAATAGTGTACACCAATAATGTAATCATATATTGCCTCTCGGGCAAACATCTCTCAGTCCTCCCAATTCACTCCAGCCTCACAACCACTCATTCCTCACATTCTCTCAGCACTCGGTACTCGGTACTGGCACTCGATACGCGCACTCAGTAGGTACCTGCGCTTACTGGGGGTGTGCAGACTCCGGAGGGACTCCTTCAGCCCAAGCGCTATAACAAGCCAATCATGCCATAGATCAATTAGGCTCTCGGCCTCACTCAGTCATAAATCAATAAACATGTTGCGGCGTGCAGCCCGATCCCATAAATATCCTCACATTCAGGCCCTCGGCCTCACTCAGTCATCAATCTCTCTAGCCTCTCGGGTTCTCAGAAATCAGGGACATCAGCCCAAATAGAAATATATGAAGTATCAGATAGAATAACAGAGAGTGAGATATGATATACGAATAAAAACTGTGACTGAGTAAATAGCATTTAACAGGCAATTCAACATGTAACGCGGCCCCTACGGGACCCAACAGTACCAACATATAGCCTAAGCATGATTTCTAACATGATTGACAGTCAATCTGAGACTCCGCGACGCCTTTGCCTCTCAAATCGGCCTCCAAAAGTCCCGACTCTAGCCAAAAATAATACAACACAATCAATATATGCCAAGGAACCAATTCCACAAAACAAACTACTAAATTGGACTCAAATCTCGAAATCGCCTCAAACCCGGCCTCTAGGCCCCCGTCTCGAAATCCGACAAAAGTCACAAAATTAGAAAGCCCATTCACTCAGGAGTCTACCCATACCAATCTCATCAAAATCCGACATCATTTGGTCCCTCGAATCCCCAAATTACTCTCTCCAAATTCCAAGGCCAAACCCCTTTTCACTTCAAAACTCCACTAATTAGGTGAGAAATCAACGGGAAAATACCATAGATAGGAGTAGTAGAGCTCAAGCAACTTACCTCATTGAAAAACCCTTGAATCTCCTTCAAAATCACTCCAAAAGCTCCAAGGTCCGTGTTAAAAATGGTGAGAATGAGCTAAAATTCGCGAAGTCTCCTTTTTATACTTTCTGCCCAGCAAAACCGCACCTGCGGTCCAATTGTCGCTTCTGCGATGTCGCATCTGCGGAAAATCCATCACAGGTGCGGATCCCACATAAGTTCACAGAGTCTGCATCTGCGGACACCAACACGCACATGCGGGCACCTGTGAGCTCCCGCCCGCTTCTGCGGTCCTTGCCTTCCTCGCCCTTCTCCGCATCTGCGCTTTTCCTCTCGCATCTGTGCTTACGCAGATGCATACCAATCCTCGCACCTGCGCTTCCAGACTAAATCACTCTAGCCTGCACCTGCGAGCACCTCATCGCTTCTACGGTCCACACCTGCAGGCTCCCCACCGCAGGTGTGGAAACACCAGAACCAGACCACTTCAACAATCCTTCAAACTTCAATCTTGCTCCGTTAACCACCCGAAATCGACCCGAGGCCCTCGGAACCTCAACCAAACATACCAACATAACAACATCATACGAACTTAGCCGAACCTTCAAATCATTCTAAACAACATCAAAACACCAAATTACACTCGGATTCAAGCCTAGGAACCTCTAAACTTCCGAATTCCACAAAGACTCTGAAACCCACCAAAACACGTCCGAATGACCTCATATTTTGCACACAAGTCAGAAAGACACTAGAATCTACTCCAACTTTCGAAAATCCAATCCGACCCCAACATCAAAATTACCACTACCGACCAAAATCGCCCAAATTTCAGCTTTCGCCAATTCAAGCCTAATTCTACTACGGGCCTCCAAATCACATTCTGAACGCGCTTCTCAGTGCAAAATCACCTAACGGAGCTAACGGAACCATCAAAATTCAAATCCGAGGTCGTTTACACATAAGTCAACATCCGGTCATTTTTTCCAACTTAAACCTTCTCATAAGAGACTAAGTATCTCAATTCTCTCTAAAACCTCTCCGGACCCAAACCGACTAACCCGGTAAGACATAATATGGCTGAAGATCACAAATGAAGCAGACAAATGGGGAACAAGGCTATAATTCTCGAAACGACCGGTCGGGTCGTTACATTTTCAGAGTTCGTATATTAAGGAATACAGGCAGTGTCCATAAACTAGTATCATTAAGGGTCTGTTTGGAAAGCCACCCGATAATTAGAATTGGTATAATTACTACCTTAGTAATTACACAACCTAGTAATTATATAGTTGTATAATTACGACGACCTGTTTGTTTGTCAGAGTTTAATTATAGTGTAATTACAAGTTTATTGTTTGGTTGCACAAGTTTAATTACACAGTTAGATTAAATTTTAAATTAAGTAATTATAAGAACTTAAAAGTTAATATAATAAATATATGCCTATAAATTTTTATAATTATAAATTATGTTATATTTGGTATTTAAGATGTATATATTTTCGTGAATATACATCAATTAGTAATCATATGTTTATAACTAATATTGTAAAAATAATTTTTATATATTTTTCAAATTAATAATATTTTGTTTAGATACTTACAAAAACTAAAAATATATGTTTTGTAAGAACATCGTGGAATTCATGTTTGATAAAATAAATTAATATTTATAAATATAATATCATAATATTATTCAAATGTTTGACAAAACTAATCTATCAATTCTAATTCAAAAATGAACAACATGCAATGTGAGCCAATACTACTGAAACAAGTAAATTGGAACCATGAATATAACACAATTTCAAACTTCAAAAGAAAAAAAAATAGTATAACATATGTCAAATTCCAACATAATAATAGTAGTAGGTTCCACTACAACTTAAGATTAGGAAACATGTAATAAGTTTATATGCACATTCAACAATGAAATTCCACTTTAATTGCATCAAATCATTATATGGCAAGTTTGTTAATGACTCATTATTTCTAATATTAGGTGTAGTTTCAAAAAGTAGAATAATAAAATAAATAAAAAATAAAATATAAGCAATTACATGACATCACAAGAAATAAAGATCGAGAAATAAAAGATAAATAATGTACAAAGAAAATATATTTTAAAATTTAAAAATAAAATAATAGAAATAAAAAGCCATAAAGAAAATAAAGTAAAATAAAAAACAAAAAGGAATGAAACTAAAAAGCAATATTATAATTACACAGTGTAATTACCATCAATTTCCACACGGCTCTTGAGAATTGAAGAGTGTAATTAGGGAATGAAATGAGCTAAAAAGGGTACTAAAGTATAGTAAAAAAGGCGGCTAAGCTTTGTGTTTAAGTGAAATGAACCTATAAAAGTATCAGCTTGTATAGATGTCTGGTTCTTCTCACTGTTACCAATCTTGTAGGCTGCTTGGAAGGAACCAATAATGTAGTAATTTGCAAACATGGCCACACTTGTTATCCATTGAAGTCAATGTTATGTACTACTACATGATTTCTTGTTTTCTTGAACATTATTTAATGATCTTGTGAGACCAGATAAGACAGAATTATGATAAACTAAGTCAACTGTATTCTCTTTTAAGCAAAAGAAAAGACAATAATAATGGGTGTTGCTTTAACTCTTTCTCCATAATCAAATTCTACATATTAGGATATGCTACTTTAGCTTCTGGATAATACAATCTAACCTGACCACAAGGGCCAGACCTGCCCACTTGCTGATGAGTCAGCTACTGACATTATAAACATTTCTTTATTTGGTGAATCAATCAAAGGAGAATTGAAAAGATTAGGAAAGAGAACACGACAGAACTTAAAATTCTTAAGTAGAGAATAATAAATTCTTTAAATTTCTTAACAACGCAACCAAAATATATGGATATCCCTTTTTTTTATCTCTTACTTCTCGAATAGGAATTTCATTCTTCGTCGCCACAGGATTTAAGAATAAATGAAAAAAATAATAATATGATTTCTAGCAGAGAAATTGATTGAGTTTCCCCCTAGTTTCTTCTGTTTTTTTCCCTTTCTATAAGTAAATTTTTTCTCGTTCTAAATTTCCATATAGAGATTTCTACTTTTCCTGTGCCTTAATAATGTAGGGAAATAGTAGTATCGTCTTTTAGTGGTAAAAATTTATGTGTATCCATATTTACATCAAATGATACTGAATTATCATGAATGAATAGTAAATTGAAGTGAGAATATGCATTAATTAATTACTAATGATTTCGTGATAATATGTAAGTGAAGATATATGTCATGTATTAGTTAGTTTATTGTAAACATCGTGAACTTTTACCGGTATTAGTACTGAGGATAATGCCATGAACTTTTTTTGTGGTCCCAAGTTTGATGGATGACATAAAATCATTCATGTAACGCGACGTAGTGGGGAGGGAGTGGCATGGGGGGTGTGATTATGATGAATATTCAACAACAATTAATACTGCTGACACTCAGCTTCTAATTAATGTTTGGATACTAGGAAAAAAAAAAATGGGTCATTTTAATTTGATGCTGCCATGTGGCACTCTATCCAAAATAGAAGTATTTTTGTTCCAAAGTATGACGGTAGGGGTATGGATAGTCCAATAGTATAACGAAGGGTACAAGTAAACAATATTTGAAAGTAGAGAAGTATATTTGGCCCTTTGCCGTTAACTTAAAATTCCTAGGTAGAAAGAGTTAAATTCGTATGAACTTTGGCGCAGTTATGTTCCGGTAAGAGTTGGTAAATTAGTTAGCGTGCACATAAGTTGATCCAAACACCATCGCTATACAAAAATGTATAAAACAGGAAAAGTATCTCTCTCTATTGAATAGATATAAACTTATTGAAGAGGGACAAGGAGATGTATAATCCATATAAATTACCTTTTACTACAAAAATACAACTGTACTCTTACTTTTCCCTTGTTTTTCTAAAGAAAAACACACTGGTTTTTCTTGATTTGGAACAAAACCATCAATAGGTTGTAACTTGTAACCTTTTTTTGAAAGGCAAATTCTGAATGAATCTTTGTTAGGTCACATGGATTGTACCCTTTGTTTCAACAGAAGAGGGATTCATATGACATTTCCCAATTATGTGTTCTGGCTTTAGCAGTCTTAGAAGAAAACTTTCAATAGACTTTATAGGATTACAAGAGGTCCTCTGACAATGAATACTGCTAGGTGGAGAAGAATGGAGTGGCACTATTGTAGTAGTAAAGATAGGTGGTTTGTGTAAAAGTAAACTTTACCAATCAAGCCCGGAAAGACCCTATATGTCAATAGATCAATTATGACCATTTAATTCAATGTTATTTATCCTTTTTCTGTAATATAATATTAATGAATTTCCTAAGGTCATGTGAGCTAATTATATTATCTTATAGTTAAAGACAAAGTCAGTCAATAATCTTCACCCTTTCTTCTTGATCATATACCTCATATTGTAAGATTGCATAATTCTGTCAGCTTATGCTCCTTTTGCTTCTGGATAATATAGTCTAACAATGAATTTGATAAGCATTAATGATTTGGAAATTCAATCAAAAAAGGATTGAGTGATTAGAAAAGGGAACATGACAGAACAACTTAAACTTCCTAGTAGAGAGAGCAAAATCTTGAAACTCTTAACTGTTGTCGCTACTGTGTTAAAACAAAAATTATAAAAAACTGTTAGAAGAAACTGGAAAAAACAGTAAACTATAAAAAATATTCCGAGTCCACAATTTCCTTGTGCATCCTTAAGGAATTTTAACCCTCTCACAAGTTGCCAAGGTAATGGATTAAATCCTCCCAGGATGAAGCGGAATAAACCTTCCTACAATAGTGGCAATACAAACTGCAGGATACCAACGAACTCAAAGAACGGAGCAAAATCACATTTACGAATTTAAAAGAGAAACTGCGAAGTAGAATGCAGAATTTTCAGAAGGAAGGAAGTTCTGTATTTTTTCAGTGTGTGAAAAGGAAGTCATGCCTTGGAATTTATAGGCAATTGTCGGAAGAGGTGTGATGTCTGTTCATAATGTGAACGGATATTTGAAAGGAAGAGGCGTCTGTTCAAAAGGGAAAACCAACTTTTAGATTCCAGTTAATTCCGTTAATGAACTGACTGGCACTTAATTAATTTTTAAATAGTTAATTAAATAAACTTTGTCAAAAAGTTAATCTCATCGATCGATCATTTGACAAATCCCAATGTTTTGGATTCCAGTTAATTTCGTTAATGAACTGACTGGCACTTAATTAATTCTTAAATAATTAATTAAATAAACTTTGTCAAAAAATTAATCTGATCTCTCGATCATTTGGCAAATCCAAATCCGAATCCGAATCCGAAGCCGAAGCCGAAGTCGAAGCCGAGCCGAGCGACAACGGCGGCGCGAGGCTTCATTCTCTTCAACTCCTTTTAAGATCTCTAAGAAGTGATCCTATATTTATACACACAAGTGTAGTTGTCCCTCACCAATGATGGGCAAAGTTCACTTCACAAAGCTCACTTGATTCAAATTTTTCCAAATTTTTTGTTTCCCTCCATTTTTATTCCCACCATTTTCTAATTCACACTTATAGTCTTTAAAGCCCAATGGCTTAAAGTCCAACAATCTCCCACATGAATGGGAATGACTGTAACAAGAATGAACATAGATGAAAGCAGTGTTTTTTGCAAGTAAGGATTAATTGCATCTGGATAAGTAGGTTTCCCTTTGAACTTTCCGTAGTGAGCATATGTCGGATATACTCGGTCAATCGGTAGATTTGACATCTTTGAACCGTCGAACTTTAGTGTATACCTAGACAACCATATGTCACACAACCAACCCTTAACCGTCTTTTGGTTATCATTGTTGTGTTCGTTTCAGCCATGAACATCGCCTGGTTTCATAAGTGCCTAGAGAATTGGCCTTACAGAATTCTCATTGAAGCGGCTTCTACTTCACACTTACATAGGTGATTCCTAAACGTGTAATCCTTTAGATTGACACTATTTGATAAATACCTCATCAAACTTAGGTAATCATTAAAGAACGTGTAAAGTTCTATCCTTGTTACTGAACATTGTCTTCATCACGAGAAGGGACCAAAGATTTTACTTTGACAATGTTGAACCGGTCAATCACAACTTTGTTTGAGCTCCTTGAACCTAGATCTCGGAATATCCAAAATTCTAGGTAGAGTTACCACCATAATGACTTGTCCTCGGCCATAATCCCATTCCCTTAGATGATTTCTCACCTTCCTCTCTAGTTAGGCCTTTTGTAAGCGGATCCGCCACATAATCTTTGATCTTACATAATCAATAGTGATAATTCCACTAGAAAGTAGTTGTCTAACGGTTTTATGTGTTCGTCGTATATGACGAGACTTTCCGTTATACATAACGCTCCCTGTCTGTCCTATTGCAGCCTCACTATCGCAATGTATGCATATAGGAGCCAAAGGTTTTGGCCAGAACGGAATGTCTTCTTAGAAATTTCTAAGCCATTCAGCTTCTTCGCCGGCCTTATCCAAAGCTATAAACTCTGAGTCCAGTGTAGAGCGAGCGATGCACGTCTGTTTGGAAGACTTCCAAGATACTGCTCCTCCACCAACAGTAAAAATATATCCACTTGTGGACTTTGTTTCTGTTGAGCCGATTATCCAATTTGCATCACTATATCCTTCGATAACCGCAGGATATTTATTGTAGTGCAAAGCGTAGTCTTGGGTATATTCCAAATATCCCAGAACTCGTTTCATTGCCACCCAGTGATGTTTGTTTTGATTACTTGTGAATCGACTAAGTTTACTTATTGCATAAGCTATATCATGTCGTGTACAGTTCATGATGTACATTAAGCTTCCCAACTCACGAGCATACTCCAATTGAGACGTACTTTCACCTTTATTCTTTATAAGATGATGATTTAAGTCAATTGGAGTTCTTGCACTCCAAGTGTTTGAATTTTTCAAGTACCATTTTCACGTAATGTGATTGAGACAAAGCTAGACCCTGAGGAGTCCTCTGGATTTTAATTCCTAGAATTACATCGGCAACTCCTAAGTCTTTCATATCAAACTTATTAGCAAGCATACGCTTAGTAGCTTGAATGTCGGCAATGTCTTTGCTCATTATTAGCATATCATCAACATATAAGCAAACAATGACTATATGATTTGGAATGTTCTTAACGTAAACACATTTATCACATTCATTAATCTTAAACCCATTTGACAACATTGTTTGGTCAAATTTCGCATGCCATTGCTTGGGTGCTTGTTTTAGTCCATAAAGGGACATAACAAGTCGACACACCTTCTTTTCTTTTCCCGGAACCACAAACCCTTCAGGTTGGTCCATGTAAATTTCTTCCTCTAGATCACCATTTAAGAAGGCTGTTTTTACATCCATTTGATGGATTTGAAGACCATACAAGGCGGCTAACGCTATTAGCATCCGAATGGATGTAATTCTTGTTACCGGCGAGTATGTGTCAAAATAGTCAAGACCTTCTCGCTGTCTAAATCCTTTGACAACAAGTCTTGCATTGTATTTGTCAATAGTACCATTGTCTTTCATTTTCTTCTTGAAAATCCATTTAGAACCCAAAGTTTTGTTACCTGGAGGAAGATCAATCAATTCTCAGGTGTGGTTGCTCAATATGGATTCTGTTTCACTATTGACAGCCTCTTTCCAATATTGTGCTTCTGAGGAAGACATTGCTTCCTTGAAGGTACGAGGCTCATTTTCTAGCAGGAAAGTCAGAAAATATGGACCGAATGAAGTAGATGTTCTTTGACGTTTACTTCTTCTCGGATTTTCCTCATTAGGCATATCATTTGTTGTTTCCTCCCGAGGTCATTTTGACTTTTGGTAGGACAATTCACTTTCCTTTTTATATGGATAAATAGTTTCAAAGAATTCAGCATTATCTGATTCTATTATCGTATTAACGTGGATCTCAGGATTTTTTGATTTATGAACCAGAAAACGATATGCATTGCTATTGGTTACATATCCAATAAATACACAATCAACCGTTTTTGGACATATCTTAACCGTTTTAGTTTTAGGAACTTGTACCTTAGCTAAACACCCCCACACTTTGAAGTATTTCAAGCCGGGCTTCCTTCCTTTCCTTTTTTTTATAAGGAATGGACTGTGTTTTATTATGAGGTACACGGTTGATTATTCGGTTAGCTGTAAGTATAGCTTCCCCCTACAAGTTCTGTGGTAAACCAGAACTTATCAACAACGCATTCATCATTTCTTTCAACGTTCGATTCTTTCTCTCCGCAATTCCATTAGATTGTGGAGAGTAAGGGCAGTTGTTTGGTGAATAATGACATTTTCTAAACATATTTCTTCAAAATGAGATTCATATTCGCCACCCCTATCACTTCTTATCATTTTGATCTTTTTGTTTAGTTGTGTTTCAACTTCACTCTTGTATTGCTTGAAAGCATCAATTGCTTCATCTTTACTATTAAGTAAATAAACATAGCAATATCTCGTACTATCATTAATAAAAGTAATAAAATACTTTTTCCCACCGCGAGATGTTGTTGACTTCATGTCGCAAATATCTGTGTGAATTAAGTCTAAATGACTTGAATTCCTTTCAACGGACTTATAAGGATGCTTAGCATACTTTGATTCCACGCATATTTGACATTTGGAATTAATGCAATCAAATTTTGGAAATACTTCCAAATTTATCATTTTTCGCAATGTTTTGAAGTTGATGTGACCTAGGCGTGCATGCCATAAAGTGTTTGACTCAAGTAAGTAATAAGAAGCATTAACTTTATTGATAGGAACTGCTATTACATTTAGCTTAAAAAGGCCCTCATTCAGGTAACCTTTTCCTACATACACATCATTCTTACTTAGTACAACACTATTAGAAACAAAAATACATTTGAATCCATTCTTGACAAGAAAAGAGGTAGATACAAGATTCTTGCGAATTTCTGGAACATGGAGAACTTGGTTTAGAGTCACAATTTTTCCCGACGTCATCTTCAACGCAATCTTGCCAACTCCTTCAATTTTGGCTATAGACGAATTTCCCATGAAAATTGTCTCGTCGGGTCCTGCGGGGGCATAGGAAGAAAATAACTCATTGTTAGCACAAACATGGCGGGGGTGGCTCCAGAATCAATCCACCATTCTTTAGGATTTCCTACTAAGTTGCATTCAGACAACATGGCACATAAGTCCTCCATTTCTTTAACATTTTCAACCATGTTTGCTTGATTCTTCTTCTTCTTATTCTTTTGTACATCATTCTTTGGTGCACGACAGTCCACAACCTATGCCCAGACTTTCCACAATTGTGACAATTACCCTTGAACTTTTTCTTGCTTGGGTAATTCTTTGGTCCAGAAGCCTTCTTTCTCTTCTTATTTTATGGCGCCTCCTCAACAATGTTAGCTTATTATTGTCGAGTTTCCACGTGACTTTTTTTCAGCATTTTTGTTGTCTTCTTCTATCCTCAAACGAACAATCAAATCTTCAAGTGTCATTTCCTTACGCTTGTGTTTTAGATAGTTCTTAAAGTCCTTCCACAACGGAGGTAACTTCTCAATGAAAGCAACGACTTGAAAGGCCTCATTTATGACCATACCTTCAATAATAAATTCATAATTACTAACAAGATAAATCTTATTAATAAAATTATTGATTCGGATCATACCTTCAGCAAGGAGGTCATGCACAATGACTTGTAATTCTTGGACTTGAGTTATGACCGACCAGTGTCAAACATCTTGAAATCCAAAAACCTTGCAGCCACGAACTTCTTAAGTCCGGCATCCTCAGTCTTGTACTTCTTCTCAAGCGCATTCCATAACGCTTTTGAAGTTTCCATGACACTATAGACATTGTACAAGCTATCTTCCAAACAACTCAAAATGTAGTTTTTGCACAAGAATCAGAATGTTTCCATGCTTCAGTTACAACAAATCGTTCACCATCCGGAGTGCCTTCAGCCACGACCGGAGGATCCTCCTTGATGAATCGCTGCAAACTCAACGAAGTAAGATAGAAGAGCATCTTCATTTGCCAACGTTTGAAGTCAATACCAGCCAAACTTGTGGCGCCGACCCTTCACGAGATTATTCCCGACTCCTGCGTGTTAAAGAAAGACTTCAACGTTGAAAATCCCCCGCAATCCTAGGCCGATGTGAACATGTATCCCGATATATTAGTTCAATAACGAAGAAACATCTCAAGTCCATGAAGAAAGACAGTGGCTGGGGGGACGAGGTCGTGGTACAGATCCTCGACCCCGAGGAGAGCATTACTACCCACGTGGAGGGGTTCTTAAGTGTTTACACTTACCCCTTCACACTGGGTCCCCTTGATCCAGTCATGATTGACTTCTGCAAAAGATATGAAGTTACCCTCGGCCAAATCCATCCCTTCTTTTGGCGTATCGTGATTATGTTGCGCTATTTCTCTAGCAAGGACGAGGGATTAGAGTTTACCCTCAATCACCTCATTCGACTGTACCGGCCTCAACTCTTCGAGGTTGATCAAGCTTCAACGTCGATCAAGCAAATCCTTCTTTGCTAGTAATGACGAGAATAAGGACCGAGGTTGGATGAGCCGGTTTGTCCGAGTGAGGACCTCAGACGTCATTCCTAAGGGAAAAATGCCATTCCTTGAAAAGTTGAATCCCAATCGTATGTGAAGTCCCTTTCCCAGTATTTTCTTATACTCTGTTCCTGATTTTTGTAACGCCTTTACCTTTTTTGCAGCTGTTGCTTGGATGCCTCATGCGATCCTTGACCTCGAGGACTGGGTCCAGAAACTGGCCGTGACCTCCTCGTATGACGAGCGCAAATGGCATGACTTATCGAGGGGCAAATGAGAGGCCAAACACCATGGTAAGTTCTTCTCCCAGATTTTTTGATGCTTTCCTTTTATCATAGATGTTATCTCACTTATGCCTATTTATGCAAGCATCGGAGATGTCTTCGAAATGAGGCCAACCTCACCCGGGAAGGAGGTCGGGTCCCAGGTTCCCAAATCGGGAAAAGACAACAAGAGGAAAAGGGATTCGAAACCCAAAGACCCCCGGGATAAGGAGGCCCCTACTCAAAGTCCAAGGAGGAAACTTATTCACGTGGACGTAGATTCGGCCCACCAGTTTCTGGACGATGAAGAAAACGAGGGCGAAGAATCAGCGCTGGTGATCCGAACTAGGAAACCGGTAGAGGCCACCAAGCCCTTCGAGCCGGAGACCTTGCCTCGTGGTGAGGAAACTCCAAAGAAAGACTCGGGCAAAGCCCCCGAGTCCCCTGAGATTGAGATTATTCCTTCGCCTTCAACAAGCACACCGGAAGGGGCAAGTGCCGAGAATCG
The DNA here is from genome assembly GCF_001879085.1 of Nicotiana attenuata. Lineage (NCBI taxonomy): Eukaryota > Viridiplantae > Streptophyta > Magnoliopsida > Solanales > Solanaceae > Nicotiana > Nicotiana attenuata. The sequence goes on along the minus strand of NC_031996.1, from coordinate 8,715,890 downwards.
CGAGGCTAATCAGAACGCCCCGAGTGAGGAGCTCGGGGCCATGACAATAGGTTACTCCCCTTCTCTACCATGTTATTCCGAGGAGGCTATAAAAGATTCTCAAGCTCTGCCAATGCCCGACCCGATCAAGGTCCTCGAAGAAGATCCTTTTCAGGATTATTTCACTGGGGTCGATGATGCCGCCGATCTCAATGACGCATCTACCCTCTTTGAAGAGGCTCATCATCTCTTCTCTCGGGTAAGCACTAACTTTTATTATTGCAATTTTTTTTGTTTTCTTCTCCTTCTGCGTTAACTGATATCTCCTTTTTTTGTGTAGGCCATTACCAAGTTCAGAGCCGAGTTTAGTCAATGTGAGGCCGAGCTCAAGAGATCCTCGGATGAAGAGAAGGCCCTGAGGCTCCTTTGCAATAAAAAGGAGGAGGAGCTCAAGGACTTACGAGCAGATTTGGCCAAAGCTCGTCAAAATGAGGCCGAGCAGGACAAGCAGGTAACCCTTGTTTTGCAAAAGTACGACCTAATTGACCTAACTGTGGAGGATAACACTTCAGTGTATCAGTTGCAGCAAAAATTGGACATGATCGTGCAACTTCGAGGGGAGGTCGATCAAGTTAAGGCTGACTGCAACCAGTGGAAGGAAAACATGGATCGGCTTGCTGGCGAGAAAGAGGCTGCCCTAGCAAACCTGGCATCGGCTGAGACTCAGCTCCGGGGAATCAAAGTAAAAAGTCTGGCCCATGCCAAGAAGATTGATGAGCTCGAGGCCAAACTCGCCGCAATCGGCACTGAGGTTGCTGAAGCCAGAGCCGAGGTCGAGAGGACGAAGTCCACGGCCGACAAGACCATTACTGTGTACCTAAAGGATGCCGAGGCTGCTCAAATGGAACTAAGTGAAGCCTCCGACCGGGAAAAATGAGTCAGTGATTTGGCCAAGTGTCAATCCCGGAGAGAGACCTCAAAGAGATCCATGCTCGAGGTTTCGACCTCACCGAGGAGATAGCCCAGGCAAAATCACTTGAGGCTGATGCTAAGTTCCTCGTCTCCTCCTCCTCCGATGATGATGATGAAGGCAACCAGAGCGGCTCTGATGATGATGCTGAGCCGAAGGGGAAGTTGCTCCCTTAAGAGAGACCATCCCTGGGCATATATAGGATTTTCCTTTTTTATCGTATCGTTCTTTTCTGCAAGACCTGTTATCGATCCCTTGTATTTATCTTTTTCGACATATATAAAATAAGAATTTTGATATTTCTTGCCTTGTTAAATTTTTGCAATGTCTTTGTCCTCTTTAACTGTGTGTTAGAGAGTTTATCTCAGATGTCTTCTTCAAAACTGCCATGGTTGAGTTCGAATACGTTCGAGGCTTTGGGCATAGACCTTTATGGGCTCATATCGGTAATGGTGAGTCCCCGAGCCATGATCAAACCATTACTTGTTTAGGTCTGGGGTAATCGAACCTTTAGGTTCGAATTGAGTGAGAGCGAGGTCTCGAACTCTAATTGTATTGACCTTTTAAGCTTACCGAATTGGCCCTTAGGCTCTTTTATATCGGCCCTTAGGCTCTTATTAGGTTGGCCCTTAGGCTTTTTAAGTTGGGCCAATTAGGCTTCTATGGCGGCTGTAATTTTTCCCTCTTTTAGGCTAAAAGACTTAGTGAAAATTTCTTTATGCCTTAGCATGTGTTTTTGTACCCGTTGGGTTTTTCGAGGGTTCAATCGATCGGAACCCCATTTGTAATCCGTTTGTTTTACGATAATTTAATACCTCTTGAGGTTTTTTCGAAGGCTGATATTATCAAAGCCTTTAAATTATTCGAGAGGTAAATTTTATCGAAGCCCTCCTTTGTTTGCTTTGCCGAGGGTAGCCTTATTTAACCGGTTTTTAAAAGTATTTGAAGGACTTTTACTTATGGCAAAAGTCGGACGTCTCCGAGCCGCATTATTTCAGTCGTAGCCTTTTTATATGACCGTAGCCTTTAATATGGCCTTAGCCTTCGGGTGTGTCTCTTGGACTTTTTTCCCGATAACCTTTCGAACTTATCCGAAAGGTTGGTCCCCAAGTATGATGGCCTTGGCCTTTGCATCGAGGGGTGCCTCTTTGAGGTCTTATAAATTCGAGTTCAGATATTTGACTGTCGATGACAGTCCCCGAGTATTCGAAGTATATTCGGGTTTTGGCCCTTGAGCCATGTCTTGCAGAATCACAAGTAGGATGTTCATATAGTAGCAGACTTATTTGAGACACAAAGTGTTTTGATATAGAAAGAATGATTCTTTGAATAATTTGATACATGCGTACATGTTTTGCCATCGGGGCTCGACTATTCTATATGGACACGGTTCATCTGACCGTTTCGCCCATTACATAGTTTTCCTATAGAGGCCCTCTTAGGCGTGAAGCATTTTCCTTGAAAATATAACATCCGAGGGTGATGCCCCCCAGTATTCGAGGTTGACTGAAAAGAAGCCTTGGATACTATTGAATTCTCCTTAGGTAGCACATAGTTGTTGCCTCATTAAAAACCTCGCTGGTAAAACCCATTTGGGACAAAATTCGATCTAAGGGAAAAAGGGTGCAACGCGTGCTTTAAAACCTAAGGTCTTCATGTAGAAAGGCGCCCTCGACGTCTTCGATCGAACTCCTGGAATGAGTTAGTTTTAAATTCAAATGGAAAAAGGGAGAAGGTCATACCTTAGCAGTAGTATCGTTTGAGTAGTGATACATTCCAATTGTTCGGCAGTTTTTCGTCTCCCATCGTGCCAAGTTTGTAATATCCTTTACCGATAACTCCGATGACTCGGTACGGTCCTTCCCAATTCGAGCCTAGTTTCCCTTTATTCGGGTCTCGAGTATTGAGGGTGACCTTCCGTAGAACTAAGTCCCCGATTACGAAGTGTCGAAGGTTAGTCCTTCTATTATAATATCTCTTGATTCTTTGTTCACCCGAACAAGTGCAGCTTCTTGTTTTTTATCTAGTAGCTCGAGGCTAGTATTGATATCCTCGTGATTTGACTCCTTTGATACATGTCGAAATCTGGCAATGGGTTCCCGGACCACTACCAGAATCAAGGCCTCGGAGCCGTATACTAATGAAAATGGGGTTGCCCCCGTGCTGGACTTCGATGTCATTCAATACGCCCAAAGGACCTCGGGTAGAACTTCTCTCCATTTTCCTTTTGCATCGTCAACCTCTTCTTTAAGTTTTGAATGATAGTTTTATTTGTTAACTCGGCCTGTCCATTCCCACTCGGGTGATACGACGTTGATAATATCCTCTTTATTTTGTGTGCTTCGAGGAACTCTATTACCTTGTTGCCGATGAATTGCTTCCCGTTGTCACATACGATTTCGTCAGGTATCCCGAACCGACACACAATGTGATCCCATATAAAATCAATAACTTCCTTTCTCTGACCTTCTCGAAGGCCTGTACTTCCACCCATTTAGAAAAGTAATCAGTCATAAACAAAATGAGCTTAGCTTTACCTGGGGCCGTTGGTAGAGGTCCAACGATTTCCATTCCCCATTTCATGAAAGGCCACGGGGACAGGACTGAGTGAAGTTTCTCTCCGGGCTGATGAATCATCGGTGCAAACCTTTGACATTTATCACACTTTTTAACAAACTCCTTAGTATCTTTTTCCATGCTATCCTAGTAATACCCTACTCTAATAATTTTGCGAATCAAAGACTCGGCGCCAGAGTGATTCCCACAAGTGCCTTCGTGGATTTCTCGTAGAACATAATCGGTATCCGCCGGCCCTAAACATACCGCCAATGGTCCACCGAACATCCTCCTGTACAACGTTCCATCACCATCCAATGTGAACCTAGCAGCCTTGGTTCGTAGGGCCCTTGATTCTTTATGATCTGATGTGAGTTTTCCATTTTTCAAATATTCGATATATTTATTCCTCCAATCCCAAGTCAAACTTGTAGAATCTATCTCGGCATGACCTTCTTCTACCAAAGACCTCGATAATTGGATGACAGTCCCCGGGATGATATCATCTTATTCAAATGATGACCCCAAGTTAGCAAGTGCGTTGACCTCACTGTTTTGTTCTCGAGGCACGTGATCTAGAGTCCATTCCTTGAAGTGGTGTAACCTGTAGCTTATCCAAGTATCTTTGCATCCTATACTCTCGAACTTTGAAACTTTTATTTACTTGGTTCACTACCAAAAGAGAATCGCACTTGGCTTCAATTACTTCTGCCCTCAAGCTTTTAGCTAGCTCGAGACCTGCAATCATGGCCTCATACTCGGCCTCATTATTAGTCAATCTAGAAGTTTTGATAGATTGTCTAATAGTACTACCTGTTGGTGGCTTCAAAACAATGCCGAGCCCAGACCCTTTCACATTCGAGGCACCGTCCGTGAAAAGGGTCCATACCCCCGATGATGTACCCGATTTTAGCAGAAGTTCTTTCTCCACTTCGGGTACGAGGGTCGACGTAAAATTTTCCACGAAGTCAGCTAAGATTTGAGACTTGATGACCGTTCAGGGTTGATACTCGATATCGTACCCGCCAAGTTCGACGGCCCATTTGGCCAATCGGCCTGATAGCTTGGGCTTACGCAAAACATTTCGGAGGGGATAAGTGGTCAACACACGTATGGGATGACATTGAAAATATGGATTTAACTTTCTAGATGCGCTTATTAATGCAAGTGCCAATTTTTCTAAGTGTGAGATATCTAGTTTCAGCATCTCCTTTAGTTCGACTTAGTAATAGACAGGGAACTGCGTACCTTGTTCTTTCCGTACTAATACCCCACTTACCACTATCTCAGACACAACCAAATACAAGTAAAGTTTTTCATCTACCTTCGGAGTGTGAAGCAGAGGTGGGCTCGACAAGTATCGCTTCAATTCCTCCAGTGCTTGTTGGCATTCCGGGGTCCATGTGAAATCATTTTTCTTTTTGAGCAAGGAAAAGAACCTGTGGCTTCGATGGTGACCTCGAAATGAATCGACCCAATGCGGCTATTCGTCCCGTTAACCTTTGCATGGCTTTCACACTATCCACGATTGTGATATCTTCGATGGCCTTGATCTTATCGGGGTTGATCTCGCTTCCCTGATTAGATACCATGAAGCCGAGGAACTTGCCCGAACCGACCCTGAAGGCACATTTTTCTAGGTTAAGCTTCATGTTGTACTTCCTTAAGATTTTGAATGTTTCCTGCAAAGGAGTTATATGGTCCTTTGCACGTAGGGACTTAACCAACATATCGTCAATGTAAACTTCCATTGATTTACCTATCTGTTCCTCGAACATTTTGTTAACTAAGCGTTGGTATGTTGCTCCAGCATTTTTTAGCCCGAAGGTCATTACATTGTAACAATATGTTCCAAACTTAGTGATAACTGAGGTCTTTTCCTGGTCCTCCCGGTTTCATCTGAATTTGATTGTGCCTGGAGTAGGCATCGATAAAGGTTAAAATCTCGTGGCCGGCTGTGGCATCGATCATGCGATCGATGTTAGGCAATGGGAAAGAGTCTTTGTTTAAATCCTTATAACCTATGCACATTCTAAGTTTGTTTCCCTTTTTGCGGACTACAACTACGTTTGCTAACCATTCGGGGTATTTTACCTCCCGAATAGACCCTATTTTAAAAAGTTTAGTTACCTCATCCTTTATGAACGCATGCTTCACCTCGGACTAGGTCCACCTTTTTTGCTTTACCGGTTTAAACCTGGGGTCGAGGCTTAACCGATGTGTTGTTATTTTCGGCGGGGATCCCTGTCATGTCTAAATGGGACCAAGCAAAACAATCCATATTATCAATAAGAAATTGAATGAGTTTTTTTCCTGAGTTCGGGGGTTAACCCCGTTCTCAGGTATACCTTTCTCTCGGGCATGTATTCAATCAGTATTACCTGTTCCAATTCCTCGACCGTCGACTTGGTTGCATCAGACTCTTTGGGAACAACAAAAGTTCGAGGAGTAAGGAGATCCTCTTATTCTTCTTCGATTACCTGCTGCTCCGATTCGGTCGAGGCTAGGGACGGTGATTGCTATTTGGCCATCTGCATATCTTTGGTGCTCGACTTTTCTGAGGTCAAAGGTGCTGGTACCGGTATCACCTCCTCGACTGCAAACATTTCATTTGCAGCGTGTTGTTCTCCGTAAACCGTTTTCACACCATCCACTGTTGGGAATTTCATCATCTGATGAAGGGTTGAAGGTACTGACCTCATGTTGTGGATCCATGGTCTTCCGAGAAGTGCATTATACCTCATGTTGCCTTCGATGACATGGAATTTTGTATTTTGGATGGTCCCGACCACGTTCACTGGTAGGATTATCTCCCCCTTCGTTGTTTCGCTTGCCATGTTGAAGCCATTTAGGACTCGAGATGCAGGTACAGTTTGGTCCTGCAGGCCGAGCTGCTCTACGACCCTCGATCTGATTATGTTTGCTGAACTACCTGGATCCACGAGAACACGTTTAACTTGAATTTTATTTAACAAAATAGAAATTACCAGGGCGTCATTGTAAGGATGAGATATGCCTTCCGCTTCCTCGTCATTGAATGATAGGACGCCCTCGGGCACAAAGCTCCGAGTCTGTTTTTCTCTGGTGATCGACACCTTGGTGCGTTTGAATATATGCCCTTGTGGAACACCGACACCGCCAACGATCATATGAATTACGTGTTGCGGTTCTTCCTGCTCATTTTTACTGTTTGCATCTCTTTCCATGAAGTGGTTCTTAGCTTGATCACTGAGAAATTCTCGAAGATGACCCTCGTTGAGCAATCGAGCTACCTCCTCACTCGGCTGCCTGCAGTCTTCGGTCCTATGGCCATGTGTGCCATGATACTTACACATCAAGTTTGGATTCCTTTGAGAAGGATCGGTTTGTATAGGCCTGGTCCACCTGGTGTCTTTGATTCTTCCAATAGCTGACACGATCCCCGATGCATCTACACTGAAATTATACTCCGACAATTGAGGTGCTTCTACGGGGTCGGTATGTTTATCAAAACCATTCTTACTCATAAGTCCTCGAGAGCTCTGACCTCGATCATTTCTACGATCGTTTCGAGGAGAGTTACGCTCTGAACCGTTGTTTTCCGATCGACATATGGCTGATACCGTTCCCTTCTCGTATCCCTCGGGGCCTTAATTGCTAATATATTAGGATGAACTGAACCTGGGGGGGCTCCCAACTGGTCATCCTCGACCCTGATCTTCGATTGGTAACGATTATGTACGGTCACAACTGGGTAATTGATCAGATTTTGCTTCAATTGTCGTGACGCGATCGAACTCCGCTTGTTCAAACCCTGCATAAAATCTTGTACTGCCCAATCATCCAAGACCGATGGTAATTCCATTCGCTCCTTTTGAAACCGGGATACGAACTCCCTTAGCATCTCATCATTCCTCTGTCTTATCTTAAAAACACCCGATTTTCTTGTCGCCACCTTTATGGCCCTAGCATGTGCTTTCACGAAGGCGTCTACCAACATAGCAAACAAATCAATAGAATTTGGTGGAAAGTTGTGATACCAAATCATGGCTCCTTTTGACAAAGTTTCCCCAAAAATTTTCAACAATACTGACTCGATCTCATCATCATTTAAGTCGTTTCCCTTAATCCCGCAAGTGTACGAGGTAATGTGTTCATTAGGATCAGTTGTCCTGTTATATTTAGGTATATTGGGCATGTGGAACCTTTTAGGAATGGGCTTCGGAGCCGCACTCGGAGGGAATGGCTTTTGTATGAATTTCTTGGCATTTAAACCTTTCAAGACTGGGAGTGCCCCGCTATTTGATCGACAAAGGGAGTTATAAGTCTCCACTTTTTTTGTCATTATCCTCAATCTTTTTCTCCCCGAACTCGATTCTCTTGGTGAGTTCCCCGAGCATCCTCATAATCGTGGGTCAGTCCCCGAGCCATTACCGTTTGATCTTTCTGGCACCGACTCAGTACGTCGAGTGTTTTCTGGTTCGACTATACTTGGAGTTTTGTGCTGACTTTGAATCTGAGCGATAGCAACCTGTTGAGCTTGAGACATCTCAAATATTACTTCGAGGCTGACTCTCTCATCTCTTATACCCGGTGTTCCTTGGCCACCAGATCGGGCTTCCCTGCGTACACTTCCTCCAGGGTCTGCACCTAAATCCGCATTCAAAGCAATGTGTAAACTAACATCAACTGGTTCCACATTTGGCACTTCCCCAGGGTTAATCTGTGGTACACCGGCCCCTACATTATTGTTTTCCCCATGGAATCCAAGACCACTGCCGCTGTGTACAGGTGCGTTTTGCGAGTTTGACATGTTTTAACATGAGAACAAAAAATTCTTGACAAGAACAAGTTTGAAAATAACGTGTGTTATCAGAATAAGTACCGAAACAACCACTATTATCTTTAGCCCCACGGTGAGCGGCAAACTGTTTACCTCGAAAATACGAGTAACAATTAAACTTGTTTATGGTTTTAAAGATATCTGACTTAATTCAATACTAATTAATAACCAGAAAATCTGAAGTGTAAATGATGAAAGTAAGTTGAACCAAACCAGTGTTTAAGCAAGCCTTGACCTCGAGCTGTGATGGCTTCGAGGATGGTCAACAAGAACAAGAACAGTAAAATAAAGATAAAGGAGCTGAGAGACAATTATGATGAAATATGAGCGATAAAGTAAGATAGTATATTCTTTGCCAATGATTGATGATTCTTACAAATGATTGGTTTCCCCTGTATATAATAGGGGAACCCTAAATAAGGTACATTTCTATTTACAGTAAAGAATCTTATTGGGATATCTGTCTAACCGCCTAGTACGGATTCGTACAAATCTATTCCGAAATTTACGGCATGATCTTGGGGACGTGGCAGTAATCTCGCTCATTCTGCTACAAACCCATAACGGTATTATCTCGGGGTTGGTCACTCTGGGCTCCGACGTTCCTCGAACACTTAAATCTTCGAGCCTCGTGTTCTGCCTTCGTCACTCGGTCCATAGTGAGTCTATTCCTAGATGCGAACCTTCTGTTCCTCGATGTGAGCCTTCGAGCCCACAAAATTGGGGGCACATGATTTTACCGTATACGGCTTTGTCGACCGGCAACAATGTATATCTATAATAATAGATCACGTCTATTCTGAACAATAATAGATCACGTCTATTCTGAACACTTAAACTCTAGATTTTGTTGTGTATTTGGAGGTTGAACTGAGTTATGCAAAACGATACGTCAAGAACTTTGTTGAGTTCTTATCTGAAATAGGAAGTGACAGAAAAGAGGTCTAAAATGCGTTTGTTGTTGGCATGATAAGTATACTTAATTTTTATATGTTCTCCTCCTTGTTCCTTTATAGTAAAAGATATTACTTCAGCAGATAGATATGAAGTGCTTAAAAGGATTTTACTTTGTCTTTTCTAAATATTGATGACGCTGTCGAACGAGTCTTTTTTGACTAGGAATTGTAGCTCTGGACCTTTTAAATGCTACTTGTTGAGGAACAGAGGAATAGAGTATGTCGATTCTATTAAATCATGCACATAAGAGAAAAAGGAATCAACAAAAGAAAAATCTACAATGGAGTGGCATAACTATCTTGTTTTCTTCTTTCTCTTAGCTCCTCTTTTTGTTTTGGCAGAGAAAACGACACGTATTGGGAAAAATTGTATTTTATATATATGGTGACGTGTCAGGACACGTGGATTGGTCAAATGGTCAATGAATCACAATTAGACACGATTCAAGAATTGTAAAACAGACACGAGCAAAGAAGGAGGAAGAGGCACGGGACATCAGATAAGTAGCACGGCGCCCGTACCTATTTAAATCATTTATATCCGGGCATAAGAAGGAATGAATCTGGTTATAAAAAAGAGTGCACATACAGCATTTAATGAGTATTAAATGCTGAGTCCGTTAAGGAATATATATATTCAATGTAATGATTGTGTAACATAGCATTCAATGTCTTTAATTATTCATAATAGCCTCATTATGATTTGGGAATAACGTACATTTTCAAAGGTACCTATAAAAAGGAGATATGATCAGTTGTAGGGGACAGAAAAGGCTATTGAAATATACATTGGTATCATTTGTTTTTCTTAATTATTATATTGCTACTCAGAATTATTTTCTTTTATTCATTTCCTTGATTATCAGTAACCCGAGTTCTTCTAAATTCTAGCTTTGACTAAAATTCCATTTTTTGGTTAAACACGACATACATTGTCCACTTGGACAAGTCTTTCTTGCCTAATGTCTTTACTAGTTACCATCAGTGGCACTCATCCACCATTGGTTCCATAAAAATTGCTGATTCTTCTACTGGCCAAAGCTTCTTTATTCTTATGATAATGTATTTCATGGCTTCAGTGCTGTTTTGTCCAAAGATGAACTAGAAGCTTTGGAAAAGTCTCCAGGATATGTTTCAGCTTACAAAGACATACCCATTGAACTCCACACTACACATACCCTTGAGTTTTTTAAAGCTCAATCCTTCCTCTGGTCTGTGGCCAGCTTCTAATTTTGGCCAAGATGTGATCATTGGTGTTGTTGACACGGCCCGAATCGCCTAGCTTTAGGGACGAATTCCTGAAATCCCAAAAAGATGGAAGGGAACTTGTAGGGAACGCACTGATTTCAACTCTCCATTATGTTACAGAAAACTCATTGGGGTTAATTATTTCAACAAGGGAGCTTTAGCTGCTAATCTTGGTGCAAAAATTGCCATGAATTCTGCACGGGACTCTAATGGTCACGGCACACATGTAGCTTCAATTGCTGCAGGAGATGATGTCCAAGGCGTTTCGTACTTCGGATATGCTGGGACTTTGACTCTAGGCAACATGCAAAAAATTAGGGGTTGGAGTTTGTTTCCTTTGAGTGCACTTGTCAAGAATTCAATCTTAATGAAGCGAGCTCAATGAAGAACTCAGTTACGCAGTCCTAAAGGATTGGGGTGGAAGAATCAATCCTTGAACAGAGTTGCGTCAAATTGAATTAGGAAGATAAGAGAAGAGAGAAGAAGATATTATTGATAGAAGAAATGTGTAAATCAAACTAACTATTACATTTCTTCACTAATAGCGTATATACCCTTGCTCTGTAGCTAACTGCCATAACTAACTTTTCTAACTCCTTAACCAACTACTAACAGCTTTAACAACTTCTATTCCCATATTATATATCTATACAATTGCTATATAACAAGTTTCCCCCCTCTGAAAAAGTCCTTGTCCTCAAGGACTAAAGTGAGGAAATTGTTGTTGTAACATGCGAAGATCCATCCATGTACTATCCTCCTTAGGACAGTTAAACCATTTCACAAGGACCTGGGTGATCTGGTGCCCACTTAGTAATTCTCCTCTCCTCCAAATGGCCTCAAGTTCCAAAACAATGCATCCATGAGGTGATAATGAGATTGGTAAATCTGGAATCATAGTAGCAGTGCTAGCATGTTTCTTCAGTTGTGAAGCATGAAATGTGTGATGAATTTTGGCTTGAGGGGGAAGGTCTAGCTGATAAGCTACATTGTCCACCTGCTTTAGAACCTTGAAAGGGCCAAAGTACTTGGGACTGAGCTTATGATAGGAGTGACCTTTGAGAGATATTTGCATGTAAGGTTGAAGTCTCACGAAAACCATATCACCAACATCAAAAGTCCTGGGAGTAGGGGTGTTCATAAAAATCCGAAAAATCGAACCAAACCGAAAACCAAATCAAACCGACCAAACAAATCGATACTTTTTGGTTTGGTTTTGGTTTTGAATTTTAAAAACCGATCAAATTTGGTTTGGTTTTGGTTTTAATCAGAAAAAAACCGAACCAAACCGACTATAGGAAGAGCTATTTCAAATTTATCATTACACCTATATATATGTATATTTTTATATAAAGTTTCAAAAATTTAATGGTAAATGTTAATAGTTTGCACTTTTAGTATAGTTCTTTACCTTTACATTCTAGTTTGATTGGTAGTTTTCTTTGTTAAGTGTAAGAATCCATTTCATGTTAGAAATAATATATTTTTAATTGAGTCCTTAAATTATTCATCACTATTTGATTCAATTATCATCAATATATCTTGGTAAATAATAGATTTCTCGAAGGGCAATTGATTTGATGGTGTTACGTTGAAAATGTGGTCTCCGGAATGTGTGTTTGGTAGTGTATGTCTTATATTTAAGAAAAAACCGACAAATAACCGAAAAAACCGAAAAAACGACATAAACCGAATCGAGAAAAAACCAACTTAATTGGTTTGGTTTGGTTCTAATATTTGAAAAATCGACTTACTTGGTTTGGTTTCTTTTTAGGGAAAAACCGATCCAAACCGAACCATGAACAACCCTACCTGGGAGTTCTCTTCTTGTCTCCATGTGCCTTCATTCTACATTGAGCCAACTGTAAATGGTGTTTGAGAAGTCGTATGGTAGCTTCTCTAGGTTGTAGGCTTCTATCCACCTGATCTACCATAGAGGTATGAGCTACGTAAGGCATGTGAGTAGGTGGCTTCTGCCCATAAAGAACTTCAAAATAAGTCATTTTGATAGCAGTGTGATAATTTGTATTATACCACCATTCTGCAAGGGGTAGCCATTGTAGCCATTCTTTAGGTCGATCATTACACATGCATCTGAGGTATCCTTCCACACTTGTTCACCACCTCTGTTTGTCCATTAGATGGGAGATGATAGGCAATAGAGTGGTGCAACTGTACTCCATGTGTCTCAAATAGAGCCTGCCAAAATTTGCTCAGAAAAATGATATCCCTGTCACTCACTATTGTTTGAGGTAGACCATGGAGCTTGTAAATATTGTCAAGAAAGACTTGGGCAACCTTAGAAGCAGTTTAAGGATGTGCTAATCCAATAAAGTGAGCATACTTGCTCAGTCTATCCACCACCACTTATATGACTGATTTCTAATGAGATTTGGGAAGTCCCTCAATGAAGTCTAGACTAATGTCTTGCCAAACTTTCTCAGGTATTGGAAGAGGTTGTAGGAGCCTTGGATAGCTGACATTTTCCCTTTTGCATTTTGGCATACCTCATAGTTTCGAACATGCTTGTAGACATCCTGTTTCATCTTGGCGCAGTAGTACACTCTGTTGATCCTGAACAAGGTAGCAGCCATCCCAGAGTGGCCACCCATAGCTGAATCATATGAGAATTGCAATATTTCCTTTCGCCAAATGGGATCAAATCCTACCACTATTTTCCCTTTTCTATAGAGTACACGCTCTTGTAGCATGTAAAATGGATTAGAGAGAGGATCTTCTTGAAGTTGAGCTAGCAATTTCTCTAGGTGTGGATCCCCTTTGTATGACTCTCGAATCCTTAGTAAGAAATCAGAGGTGATTGTGGTCAATATCTGTAGTTGAGCTTCTTGCACATGGCACTTGGATAGTGCATCAACTACAATGTTCTCTTTTCCTTTCTTATACACAATAGAGTAATTATATCCCATCAATTTGGCCAGCCACTTTTGTTGGCTTGGAGTGGAGATTCTTTGTTCCATCAAATATTTGAGGCTCTGGTGGTCTGTTTTAATAACAAAATGCCTCTCAATCAAATAAGGTCTCCATTTATCAATAGCAATAACTACAACCATCATTTCCTTCTCATATACTGATAGTTGTTGATGTTTGGTGCTAAGGGCCTTGCTCATATAGGCCTAGAGGTGCTCATCCTGCATCAGAACAACTCCAATACCTAACCCACATGCATCAACTTCTATGACAAACTCCAAAGAGAAGTTTGGTAGAGCCAATACAGGTGTAGTGCTCATAGCCTGCTTCAGTTTCAGGAAAGCTTCTGTGGCTTCTCCAGTCCACTTGAACTTTTTTCAGCAGCTCTATGAGAGGTCTGATACCAATGAAGTGAGCTCAATGAAGAACTCGGTTATGCAGTCCTAAAGGATTAGGGTGGAAGAATCAATCCTTGAACAGAGTTACGTCAAATTAAATTAGGAAGATAAGAGAAGAGAGAAGAAGATATTATTAATAGAAGAAATGTGTAAATCAGACTAACTATTACAATTCTTCACTGATAGCATATATATCCTTGCTCTATAGCTAACTGTCGTAACTAACTTTTCTAACTCCTTAACCAACTACTAATGACTTTAATAGCTTCTACTCCCATATTTTATATCTATATAATTGCTATATAACACTTAACATATAAAAAGACCCTCTCTTCTTACAATACAACTGAATTGTTGTCCCAAGTTTTCTTGGTTGAACTTAGCGTCATAATTTGTGAAGGTCCAGAGGAATTGTTCTTTGATGTTACAGATGAATTTTTCTTTCAAATGCGCTGTGTAACGGAGGCTGGATTTTAGGCAGCTATCTTCATTTCTTCCAATCCAAGAACACTCACTTCCAAAAAGTTTTTGATCCCTGGAGTTGTGATCATCCCAAAGGAAGGTAAGCAAGTGATCGATTATGCCACAAGCATTGAGCACCCTATGGTGACCATAAGTTTTCAAGAAACATACGTGGATGTCAAGCATGCGCCCAAACTAGCCTTATCATCCAGTAGAGGACCCTCTTGAAGCTATCTTGGAATCGCGAGGCCTGATTTAACTGCACCAGGTGTACTAATTGTGGGTGCCTGGCTGCCTAATAAATTCGCAACTCGTGTTGGTCATAATATGGATTTGGAAAGTGACTACATTGTTGAATCAGGCACATCCATGGCATGTCCTCGTGCATCTGGAATTGCTGCCATGTTAAAATCTCTACACCCCGAGTGGAGCAATTAGGTCTGCAGTGATGACCATTGCCAACCTTTTGGATAACACTCAAAACCAAATCATCGCCTCTGATACCAACAAACCAGCCATACCATTAGACATGGGAGTCGCGCACGTTGATCCAAACCGAGCACTTGACCCCGACCTAGTGTATGATGCCTCTCCGCAAGATTACGTAAATCTTCTATGCTCTCTGAATTTCACAGAAGAGCAATTCAAGATTATTCCAAGATCATCAACCAACCACAACTGCTCAAATCCATCAGCTGATCTCAATTACCCATCATTTATTGCCCTATATGAGTTTAACTCTGACAGGAAAAATAATCCTTGGTTGGTCAAGAAATTTATAAGGACATTTACAAATGTTGGTTCAGGTGCAACTAAATATACTGCAAAAGTGGAAGAACCCAGGAACGCCAGGATCTCAGTGTCCCCACAAGTTTTAGCCTTTGGGAAAAAAATATGAGAAGAAGAGCTATAGTTTGACTATTCGATATAGAGGTGATGAGAAGTTTAGTGTTAATTATGGGTCAATCACTTGGGTTGAAGTGAATGTAAATCACACTGTAAGAAGCCCTATTAGCGTGTCTCCAATTATTAAGCTCTAGGGAACTTGAAGATCCTTTACGATTTAAAGAATAAAACTATATATTCACCTTCTAGTGGATACAGAGCCGCTTCTAACTTGTTTGAGACTGAGACGTAGTTGTTGTTGTATTTACCTCCAGATGGAGTATTAATTGGGATTCCCAAAGAATTACTATTTGATTTCTAGTATAAATTTACGTTTAAACAAAAAAAGAAAAAAAGAGGATCTACATATAGAGGAGAAGAAAATTGGTTCTAACTTGTCTTATCATAGTAATCTGTTTAATTGTCAATGCTACAGAACTACTCAATTTCTACAGTGATTCTGATAATTACTTCATTATTTTTTTCCTTGTTACAAAAATAACATACGTATTGTATATTGAGAAATACATAAAGGTATTATAAACCAGATTTTTTAAATTTTTTTAAAGTGATATGAAAAGACCTTAAGCTGTCATTTTCTCTTAATAAACTTGTTTAACTATGTTTTTCCCCAAAACGTTTCTTTCAAATTAAAATAAATATATCGATAATGGTTTTTTAAGCTTTCTTGTAACACAAGTTTGAATTTATCCAAATCTGAATCGTTTATGTAATAACATATTGGATTTTAATCTGTCGAATTGCTTCTTCTTATTTTTTTCTTTCAATTTTATCAAATTATGATACGAGCACACAAAATTAGAAAGAGGCTAAGCTTAACCTAAGGAACAAAAATAAAGAATTGCTCCTGAACAGTTGAGCTCGAAGAAGAATGAGAAGAATTAGAACAGAGAAGAGTTGTGAGATCAAATTCTTATTGCTTTAATTCAGAATGCCCTCTTACACCTGGATCTCTGCTATGTATATAGAGAACTTCAGAGGGAAGGAAGATTCCAAAAGTTAGTGATAACTAACTTCCTAACAACTTTACTAACAACCTCACTAACGGCCATGTGCTGCACATGCCAATTAACTACCAACTAACTATTAGCTAATTACAATGGTTAATCTCTCCCCTAACAATACAGAATTTGTAACTAAAATAGGATATCACTGACAATGAACTCGTATCAATACTCCCCGCTTGAGAAAATCCTTGTCCTCACGGATTGAATTGAGGGAATTATTGGCAAAAAATATTCCTATGTGCAGTCTTCCTCAACAACATTGAGCCATTTAATGAGTAGTTGAGTTGCAGGACTACCATTTTTCTTGATCAATCTTTTGTCAACAATTGATTCAGGCATTAGGAGGATAGGGCCAGCTTCAGAGTGTACTACTGGTAATGCCACAGAAGCTGTGTGAGACCCCAACTTCTTCTTGAGTTGAGAGACATGAAAGGTAGGGTGAATTTTAGCATCATTGGGCAGAATCAAAGTGTAAGCCACATGTCCCACCCTTGCAATTGACCTAGAAAGGTCCAAAAACTTGGTACATAATTTTTGAATGTTATGGGACTTGAGTGATAACTGTCTGTAAGGTTACAACTTAATGTATACCCAATCTCCCACAGAAAAGGACATGTCAGTCCTTCCCTTGTCAGCTTGAACCTTCATTTTGTTATGAGCTCTAAGAAGGTGAAATTTGAGACTCTTGAGGGTTAATTCTCTGTCTTGCTAGCTTCTATCTACCAAGTCTAATTGAGAATCAAAGGCCATATAGGGCAGCAATGGAGGTGGCTTTTGGCCATATACAACTTCATATGGGGTCATGTTGATAACAGAATGAAAAGTGGTGTTATACTACCACTCTGCTAGTGACAACCATTGAGGCCACTTTCTAGGTTTTTCAAATATCATACATCTTAAGTAACATTTCAAACACTTGTTTACCACCTTTGTCTGCCCATCCATTTGTGGATGATAAGAGGTGGAAGAGATACCTTCTGTAGTTTAAACAGTTCTTTCCAAAACCTACTAGTGAAAATGGGATATCTATTAGAGACAATAGTCTTAGGCATACCATGAAGCTTGAACACACCATCCATTAACGACTGTGAAACATCTAATGCTTAATAAGTATGTTTGAGTGGCATAAAGTGGTTGCCTTGCTTAAACAGTCCAACACAACAAAAATGACTTCCTTACCAGCTGCTTTAGGAAGTCCTTCATGAAATCCATCGAGATATATTGCCAAATCCTATCAGGGATTGGAAAGGGTTGTAACAGGACAGGGTATGCAACATTTTCTCCTTTTTATTTTTAACAAACATCACAACATCTGATATAAGAGTGCACATCTTGCTTCATTTTCTTCCAATAAAAATCCTACTTGAGCCTCTGTAATGTTGCTGTGATACCAGAATGGCAACCACCTGGACTATCATGGTAAAAGGATATTAGACCCTTTCTGAGCTCAACCACCTTGCCTACCATCATTCTGCCCTTCCTGAGCTCAGCCACCTCGCCTACCATCATTCTGCCCTTCCTGCTTAGAATGCCAGCTTGGTAGGATTCTTGCCCGCTTGGATGGATTGAATTAGTTTCATCAACTTGTTATCCTGATCCTCTGAGTCTTTGACAACATTCAAAAATTGAGATTTCACTCCTGAGATGCTGAAAAGTTGGACAAGTTCTTCTTTTCTGGAGAGTGCATCTGCAACTACATTTTCCTTGCTGCTATCGTAAGAGATATTAAAGTCATACCCCCAATAACTTCACTAGCCATTTATGTTATCTATGGGTAGTTATCCTTTGTTCTAACAATTCAAATTATGGCAGTCAATTTTAATAGTGAATTGCCTTCCCAACAAGTATGGTCTCCATTTTTGCACAACAATCACCTGTGCTAATAGTTCTCTTTCATAGACTGAAAGAGCTTTGTTTCTCTCAGATAAGCCTTGGCTAAAGAAGGCTATAGTTATGTTATGCTTAGCTAATACAACTCCATTTCCTCCACCTAAAGCATATGTCTCTACCACAAATTCTTGAGAAAAATCTGGGAGAGCCAGAACAGGTGCTGTAGTGATTGCCCATTTTAGCTGTTCAAAAGCCTGTGCAGCTACTTCATTCCACTGATTTTTTTTTTTTGCAGGTAATTCAATGGTCTTGAAATGATACCAAACCTCTTGATAAATCTTCTATAGCGCCCAGCCAGCCCTAACAACCCCCTCAGACTCTTAGGAGTGGTTGGTTGACCCCAGTTGACTACAGATTCCACCTTCCGTGTGTCCATGGAAACCCTTTCCTCAGAGATAACATGAACTAGATAGTCAATTTGTTTAACTCCGAAGGTACATGTGCTTTTATTTACATATAAGGTATGGGATTTCAAGATGCTGAAGGTTTCTTTTAGGTGAAAGAGATGGTCCTGCCATTTTGGGTTGTAGATGAAGATGTCTCAAAGACGACTAAGATGAACTTACCTTAGATGAGAGTGAAAGATCTTGTTCATCAGACTCTAAAAGGTTGAGGGAGCATTGGTTAAACCAAAGATCATAACAGTGAACTCATAGTACCCATAGTGTGTTCTAAATGGTATTTTTGGAATGTCTAGTTCAAACATTCTGATCTGATGGTAGCCAGATCTGAGGTCTGTATTGGAAAAATTGAGTTTACATATTAAAGTAGTATGGAGATGACGTGTCGTGACACGTAGACTGGTCAAATGGTCAAAGATTTTCAACTAGCCAAGAGGCACGAGTAGCAATGGATGCGAGCAAAGGCAAAGGAGAAAGCACGGGCAGACATTCAAAGGATTCAACGCCCGTACCTATTCAAGACATTTAAATTCAAGAATCAAGAAGAATCAAGGAAATGAATTTGACAACACATGAGAGTCCAAATACAGTATTTAATGAGCCTTAAATGCTAAAAACGTTAGAGAATCTGTCTTGAATATAATGATTATGTAACGTAGCATTCAATGTCATTAATTGCCCATAATGGCCTTATTATGACAAAGGCAAGACATACATCTCAAAAATAGCTATAAAAAGGAGAGGGCTGAACAATTGTAGGGACACGAAAAAGATCATATGAATATACTTTGGTTTATTTTTGTTTTATTAAATTATATACTGGCTATCCAAATTACTTTCTTTTATACATTCTTGCGATTATCAGTAACCCGTGTTCTTCTAAATTATAGCTTTAGTCAAAATTCCATTTTTTGGTTAAACAAATTGGTTCCATTACCGGGAATCTGATAATCTATTTTATTTTAGCCTAACTTTCCTTGTTGCATCAACCATGTCGAACAACAATGACAACATTCAAGGAAACCATGAAAATCAAACAACCCAGCAAATTCAGAGAGATCCACAGAACAATAACGTACTGATTCCTTCTCCACGAGGCTCTCCTCGGCAGTCTCGTGAAGGCACCCCTGATGGGTCTCATACAGATGGACAGACTCAATTCGAAAATGTTGAAACTATGGATGAGGCTTTGCAAAAACTTATTGCCTCAAAAGTCAATAAAGCTCTTCAGGCTTTTGTTAGTCAATTACCTGCTACACCACCCACACCCACTCCAAATAACAACACTCTGGAGAACCCTCGTTCCGAGCTTGTTAATTCAGGTTGTGGTGGAACCCCCAGCGAATCACAGGAGGGAGAACCAGGTAACTTAGTTAATTTTGATTTACAGAATTTAGTACTAACATTGCAGAAACAGCTCAAGGAGCAAAGTGACCGCATAGAGCAAATACCCGGGGTGCCACCTGTGATCAAAGGGGTAGATATGGATAAATATTCACAACCACCCTAGAAGCCAAGTGCTGCTCCCCTTCCAATCCCAAAAAAATTCAAAATGCCTGATATACCAAAATACGATGGAACAACAGACCCACGAGACCACGTGACTGCATTCACAACAGGCGTAAAAGGCAATGATTTGACTAAGCAGGAGATTGAATCAGTATTAGTCAAGAAATTTGGTGAAACACTCACTAAGGATGCACTAACATGGAATTCTCTTTTACCCGAAAATTCTATAAATACTTTTGCTGAGCTTGCAGATTCTTTCATCAAAGCACACTCGAGAGCTCAAAAAGTCGAAAAAAGAATGGAAGATATTTTTAAAATTGAACAAGGGGACTCAGAATTGCTTAGGGAATTTGTGGACAGATTCCAGCGTGAAAAAATGACATTGCCACATGTACCGGATAACTGGGCAGCTATAGTTTTCACAAGTAATTTGAATGAGAAAAGCTCAGAAGCTACGAGGCGACTCAAGGAAAGCCTTCGTGAATTCCCAGCTACAACATGGAATGACGTTTACAACAGATATAGCACAAAGTTGAGGATTGAAGAAGATATTATTTCACAACATCAAAAAGAAGAAAAGGTAAGCTCAAGACGGGCGGAAAACGAAAAAAGGTCCAGTTAAAACAGGTACGAGCCATACATGGGACCTGCGGGAAGAGACTCACAGTCAAAATAGGACAATCAAAGGTACGATCACAGATTGAGGAATAGAGAGTCGGGCTCATCATCTAGATTTGGGAATGACCGAAGCACACGTGAATCACGAGATGATGATAGAGGTCTAAAGGCAAGGTTTGGCGGTTATAATTTCAACGTGAGCCCTTCTGAACTCGTGGCTGTTTTAAGAAGCATGGGAGATAAGGTACGATGGCCAAAGGAAATGAGATCAAATCCAAACAGACGAAACCCTGATCATTGGTGCGAATTCCATAACGATCATGGGCATAAAACGGTAGATTGCAGGATTTTGCAGGGTGAAGTTGATCATTTGTTAAAACAGGGGTATCTCACTGAGTTATTCAGTGAGAAGGGTAAACAAGCATACATGAAAAAAAGGCAGGAACCTCCAAAACCACCTTCTCCCAAAAGAACTGTCAACGTTATAAGCAGGGGTGAAGACGTCAATGGCGTATGGTATACCGCAGCTAACAAGATTTCCAAAGTTAAAATTACCCACGGGAAGCGGCTGCGACATGTGTTAGAGGAAGAAAATATTACGTTCAATGATGCAGATGCCGAGGGTCTATTAACTCCACATAACGACGCACTGGTAATATCTTTACTTGTACTTGACACTAACGTGAAACGAGTTTTAATTGATCCAGGTAGTTACGTGAACATTATTTTGTTACGAGTGCTACGCGAGATGCAAGCAAAGGATAGATTGGTACTAAAAGCGCATACTTTGTCAAGATTTGACAATTCCAGTGTTGTAACGAAAGGGGAAGTGATGCTTACTACGTTCGCAGAAGGTGTTATCAAAGACACAAAATTTCAAGTAGTGGAAATGGAAATGGCTTACAATATAATTCTTGGTAGGCCATGGATCCACGACATGGATGCTGTTCCATCAACCTCGCATCAAGTCATTAAATTTCCAGCGCCATGGGGAATATGTCAAATCAGGGGAGACCAAAAGACATCCAGGAGCATCAACTCCGTGGCAAATTTATGTGCGAAGGGTGAAGAGAAATAGCAATTACAGAATCCAGTTGAGGATAACATAACATCAACCTCAACTGAACAAGGGCAAACAGATGTGGATTCAAGGCCCGATTCCATTCAAGAACCAGAAGAAAATGAAAACATCAAAACCACGATAGAAAAGCTGGAGGCAGTGGTTTTTTTTATACACTGGCCAGAAAGAAAAGTGTATATAGGAGCCAATCTCAGCCCGGATATGAAACGTAAGTTGATTGAATTTTTAAAAGCTAACGCAGATTGTTTTGCTTGGTCCCATTCTGATATGACAGGTATACCACCGGAGGTAATGACTCATAAGTTGAATGAAGACCCATCTCATCCACCTATCAAACAAAAAAAAAAAAAGCAGGGCACTTTCAAAAATCAGGTGATTCAGGATGAGGTGCACAAATTGTTAAAAAATGGGTCTATTCGCGAGGTAAAGTATCCTGAGCGGCTAGCC
Source organism: Nicotiana attenuata (assembly GCF_001879085.1). Taxonomy (NCBI): domain Eukaryota; kingdom Viridiplantae; phylum Streptophyta; class Magnoliopsida; order Solanales; family Solanaceae; genus Nicotiana; species Nicotiana attenuata. The sequence continues at coordinate 8,693,712 of NC_031996.1, read as the reverse complement.
AACACTGTTGTGGTACCTAAAAAGAACGGTAAATGGCGAGTCTGTGTAGACTATACAGATCTTAACAAAGCTTGTCCCAAAGACTCTTTTCCATTACCTCATATAGATCAACTAATTGATGCTACTGTAGGGCATGAGTTGTTAAGTTTTTTAGATGCATATTCAGGTTATAATCAGATTAAAATGGATCCGAGAGATGAAGAAAAAACTTCATTCATAACAGACAGGGGGACTTACTGCTATAAAGTAATGCCTTTTGGTCTAAAGAATGCAGGAGCAACGTATAAGAGGTTAGTTACCAAAATGTTTCAAGAGCATTTGGGAAAAACTATGGTGGTCTATATAGATGATATGCTCGTTAAAACTCAGCACTCAGGAGATCATATATCGCATCTGTCTGAAACGTTTAAAATTTTGCGGAAATTTAATATGAAGTTAAATCCCGAAAAATGTGCATTTGGTGTTGCATCAGGTAAGTTCTTAGGTTTTCTTGTTTCTAACCGTGGTATTGAGGTGAATCCTGCACAGATTAAGGCCATATGATATACTTTCGAGCAAGAAAGAAGTTCAAAGATTAACAGGGAGGATTGCAGCCTTGGGAAGATTCATTTCTAAATCATCAGAGAAGTGCTTTAAATTCTTCTCAGCCCTTAAGAAGCAGGATCATTTTGAATGGAATGAGGAATGTCAACAGGCACTTAGGAATTTGAAAACATACTTATCCAATCCACCTTTGCTAGCAAAACCAAAGTCTGGGGAAAGACTACTCATTTAACTTGCTGTTTCAGAAGTAGCGGTAAGTGTTGTTTTGGTTCGAGAAGAACAAGGTAAACAATCCCCTATCTATTATGTTAGTAAATCTTTGTTAGATACGGAGACGCGGTATCCTCAATTAGAAAAGCTTGCGCTTGCATTAATCATGGCATCTAGGAAGTTAAGACTTACTTTTAGTGTGATCCTATTGTTGTAGTAACCACCTACCCTTTACGTAATATATTACATAAGCATGGGTTATCTGGTAGGTTGGCTAAGTGGGCTATAGAGTTAAGTGAATACGAAATCACGTACCAACCTAGAACTGCTATAAAATCACAAGTGTTAGCTGATTTCGTGGCTGGTTTTAGCCAAGGGATGCAATTAAAGCAAAAAAAGAATTACAGGTGCTCAATGGAGCTAATCCAGGAACTTGGACTTTATTCGCTGATGGTTCATCTAACGTAAAAGGTGCATGTTTAGGAATTATTTTGGTACCACCTACGGGTGAAACCATTTGACAAGCTATCAAATGTCATTTTGTAACTAACAATGAGGTAGAGTATGAGGCTGTGATTGCAGGTTTAGAATTGGCACGAGAACTTGGCATAAATCAAATTATAATCAAAAGCGATTCACAACTCGTGGTTAATCAAATGCTTGGGACTTATACAGCCAAGGAAACAAGGATGCAACAGTATTTAGAAAAGGTGCGGGAATTGATAAAGCAATTTCAAACCTGGAAAGTTACGCAAATACCAAGGGATGAAAATCTCGAAGCAGACGCCTTAGCTAATCTCGCATCTGCGCCTGACGTGGCAAGTGATGCGAGCGCCTCGGTTATTCATTTATTTCATTCAGTTCTGACCCTGACAAGAATGAGGTAAATTTTAATAATTTGACTTGGGATTGGAGGAACGAGATTGTTGCTTTTTTGCAGTATGGAACCATCCCTGATGACAAGAAAAAAGCTCATGCGCTTCGAAAAAAGGCTGCTCGGTACTGCTTAAGCCAGGGCAACCTATATCGTAAAATGTTCGGTGGTCCCTTAGCCAGATGCCTCGGACCTTCTCAAACGAAGTACGTAATGAGGGAAATACGCGAGGGGCATTGTGGGAATCACGCCGGAGGAAGATCACTAGTGAGAACCTTAATTAGGCCAGGTTATTACTGGCCTAAAATGGAAGAAGAAGCAGAAAGTTTCGTGGCTAAATGTGATAAATGTCAAAGGTACGGTAATAATATGCATAGACCTGCGGAGTTATTACATCTAGTCATTGCACCGTGGCCGTTTATCAAATGGGGAATGGATATCGTGGGTCCATTACCACAAGCAAAAGGGCAGGTAAAATTTCTACTCGTACTCAATGATTATTTTACTAAATGGGTAGAGGTAGGAGCATTCAAACAGGTACGAGAAAAGGAAGTTAAAGATTTTATTTGGCGGAATATCATATGCCGATTCGGTGTACCAAAGGAGAACGTATGTGATAATGGCCCTCAGTTTATAGGAACTCAAATCACGGAATTTTTTCAAAGTTGGCAGATTAAAAGGATTACATCTACACCTTATCATCTGGTGGGTAATGGGCAAGCAGAGTCAACAAACAAAGTTATCATCAACAATTTGAAGAAGCGTTTAGAAAAGTCAAAAGGAAATTGGCCGGAAGTGCTACGTGGTGTTTTATGGGCATATCGCACAACAATAAAAACAAGTACGGGAGAAACACCATTTTCATTGGTTTATGGAGCAGAAGCTTTAATTCCAGTTGAGATAGGAGAGCCAAGTATGAGGTTTACACATGCAACAGAAGAGTCTAATAACGAAGAAATGCGTGTAAGCCTCGATTTACTTGAAGGAAGAAGGGAAGCTGCATTAATAAGAATGGCAGGACAAAAGCAAGTCATAGAACGTACTACAACCGGAAAGCACGCCTCAGATTTTTTAAAATTGGGGACTTTGTGCTCAAAAAGGTTTTTCAATCTACAAAGACAGCTAATACCGGAAAATTAAGTCCAACATGGGAAGGACCCTATAGGATTTGTGGCATTGCAGGCAAAGGAGCATATGAGTTGGAAACAATGGATGGCAAAATACTACCTTCGCATTGGAACGTTGTTCACCTGAAGAGATACTATTTCTAAGGAATACCCACGGTCAGGTACCCATCTTTTAAAGTTTATTTTTGAATTTCTAAAATTTTACTAACGATTTTAGATGATAGGCAAAAAGCTAACCCGTACTAAATGATGAGTCACGACCTGTAAGGCACACGGAATAAACTAAAATTCCTGGCCTAGGGTTACAATTATTCTGATAGAAATACAAACGGGTTAAGCAGTCTTCATCTAAAATCGCACCTCCGAGTACCGTATGTTTTTCCTTTTCAGGAAAAGGACCAAATGAGAGAAACAATCAAGTGCTCGAGGCTTCATACTTCAACGCTCAAACACTTAGGGACTACATAATATACACGAGTATGTGTTTAAAGAAGGCAAAGAAGATTGAGGAAAAATCAAGCCTGAAAAAGTCAAGTGCAGAGTAAAAGTCACAAAGTCACGAGCCAAGGCCAAAGAAAACCTTACTATAGTTAGGGTAAAAGCCATGTACTAAGACGAGTTATAAAGAAAAACCTTGTGTTTTTATTATTCTAAAACGGGTTATAAAGAAAAACCTCGTGTTTTTATTTTTCTTAAAAATCTGTTACAAGAAAAACAGTTACGAGAAAGTTATAGATGTAATTCGAATACATGTAAAGAATTGTTCAAAACTAGACAAAGTTCAAATAAAAACTTGTCAATGTTATTTCAAAAGAAACATGTGTGTTCCTATTTCTTTTATCGTATGTTAACACCATTATGAAGTTGAGACGTCTTCTTCATTAAGTTTCAAAATATAAAAGCGCCCTCTTTTATAAAATTCATGTTTAATTTAATTATTCATGAAGTTAACAGAAGCATTTTCTAAAGAATAAAAATGCAGATTTTCCTGGCCAGCTTTAATCAGGGTATCACGGCGTGAGTTCAGAAATGCCCAACTTGCCTCAATAGCAGATTTCTCTTCAAGGGTCTCATAATCCCTTTCCCAATCAGCAATCTCTTTTTTTAGCTCCTCATTTTCAGCCAGGGCAGAGTTGTAAGAAATTTGAAGAGAGGCATGGGAGCTTTCTAAAGCACGCACCTTATCAGAAGAGACTCGAAGGTCTTCTTGTGCTTGAGTTAAGCTTTGCACGAGCTCCTCAGAGTAAGTCTCTTTTTGACTCAAGAGAACCTTCAACTCTCTATTTTCTTCACTGGCTTTGGATAGTTGTTCTGAGAAGGAAGACTCGAGACGCTCTTTTTCTTTTTCTGTTTGGCATAAAGAAGCTTTTGCAACTGCTAATTCTGAGGTTAAAGCTCGCACCTGGTGCTCTAAGGTACTCTTGCTCTCTTGTAAGAATTCCACATCAATTTGTATACTCTCGAACTGCTCCTTCCAATTGAATGCCTCTAACTGAGAATCACGTGCTCTCTACTGAGAATCGCGTGCTATCTGCTCCAAGAGGGGGATACTGTTCATCATTTCTGTACCGATAAGATTGGCCTAAAACAAAATGGGGAAAGAGAAATTAGAATCCCAAAGATAAAAAATTACAAAGTAAAAAAAAAAGGAATGTAAATACCTTCAAGGTAGCATGCACAATATCGTTCATCAGAGTCAGGGAACTATGGCTCTCCAGCTTTTCTTTTTCAATTAGGCCAATCAAAGGCTCCAGCCATACGTCTGCCTGACCTGATTTCCTCAAAAGGCTGCTCTCAGTAGGAACTTCAATAACCACCCTCCTCATAGCGGCACTTCTACTTGAAGAACCCACCTCAATATGATGAACGATTGGAGGTGGAATTGTCAAAGGAGGAGTGGTAGAAGAGGTANCAAAGGAGGAGTGGTAGAAGAGGTAAGAACGGTCGAGGTAAAAACAGTCGAGGTAAGAACAGTTGAGGAAGGAACAGTAACAGCTGGGGGTGGCAACGAAGGAATCACAGGCACGGGAAGCCGCAACTGCCTTGGTAGTAACTCCTCGAATAGCAAATCCTGATAAAAAGATGGATTGAAATTAGAGCCATAAAGAGAAACATATGCATGAAAGATGAAACAAAATAAGAAGCTCTTACCATGAGTCTTTACTTTCCAACCATAACGGTTAGAAAGTATCTTCCAAGACCTCCCATCCATTGGTGCGGACTTCAGTAATCTGTCTACCCAGCCACGGAAATAGGGAACATCTTCCACAACTCCCATGGTTGCTAAAAAGGGAAAAAGAAAAGCAAAATTAGAAAAGTTGATAAACTTGAAGGAAAAAAGGCACGAACAGGATAAAAGACTTACGTGCAAGTTCCACTTCTCAGGGAAAGAAACGTTATCTTCAACCACTAAACCAGCAGTGGGGGCAGCAACAAACCGGGCATACCAGCCACAGTCCTTGTCATCCTCAGGGCTCACCAAAACCCTCTTACTCCTGGCTACTAGTGTGAAAACACCATTGCGAAAAAAGCCTAGGGGAGTAAAGATGAATAAGGTGAGGGAAAGTAAAGGGAACACTAGCTGAATTAGTTAAATGCCTTAAACAGGCAACAACCCTCCATATGATAGGGCCAATTTGACCCAAACAAACATCGAAGAAATGACAAAAATCAAGAATGACTGGGTCAATAGCTGGTTTGAACCCTAAGGTGAAAGGGTATGTATAAACAAAAGAAAACCCCATCAAGTAAGAAGTGATTCTCTGATTTGGGTTAGGAATAATAATAGGAAAGTCATCACTCCAATGGCAATCTTTACGAACTACATGAGCCAAAATTTCTGTAATCTGAGTGGGAAAAGCATCAGCACGATCTAAAGTAAAAACCTGATTCCTAAGAGATTCCTTGTCATGATAAAAAGACAATTCTGTAGGGACTATCTCTTCTACTAAAGGCTCACGTAATGGTTCAGAAGGTTCTTTACCCCTAGAGGAAGATTTTTGAGAAAGGGAACCTCTGGTTCTAGAAGAAGGACCAGAACTAGGAGATAAAACAGAAGAGCCTCGTGCAGATCCCGAACTACGGTGCCTACCTCCCCTTCTGCCTCTACTAAGAGCACTAGGGAAGGTATCAACAATGGAAGCCCTTCTAGGGTTAGGGTTCGATGAAGACATAGTGAGAAAGGATGATACGAGGAAGAAACAAACAGAGATTTGAGAAATAAAGTGTTCAGTAAACTTTATGAGGTAAAGACAAAGAAAGAAGTTATATTTATACTGATGAGCAATCGTCAAAGGGAAAAGTGCAATGATGGAAGGACCATAATAATGATAACTGACACTTCGTAAACAGGGAAGATGAAAAGAAAGCCTAAAAAAATGCTGCAAAACTGCAGAACCAATAGGAAGGTAACACGTGTGAAACGCATTAAATGGAAGTGACAATTGAAGCGTCAATTCTTTCACAGCATTAATGGTGACAAAAATTCCCGTTTTAATGAAATTCACTTCCCAAATATTAAATTGATGAATAAATGGCAAGTGGAGGGACTATCTGTATTGGGAAAATTGAGTTTACATATTAAAATAGTATGAAGATGACGTGTCGTGACACGTAGACTGGTCAAATGGTCAAAGAATTTCAACTAGCCAAGAGGCACGAGTAGCAATGGATGCGAGCAAAGGCAAAGGAAGAGGCACGGGCAGACATTCAAAGGATTCAGCGCCCGTACCTATTAAAGACATTTAAATTCAAGAATCAAGAAGAATCAAGGCAATGAATTTGACAACACATGAGAGTCCAAATACAGTATTTAATAAGCCTTAAATGCTAAAAACGTTAGAGAATCTGTCTTGAATATAATGATTATGTAACGTAGCATTCAATGTCATTAATTGCCTATAATGGCCTTATTATGACAAAGGCAAGACATACATCTCAAAAATAGCTATAAAAAGGAGAGGGCTGAACAATTGTAGGGACACGAAAAAAATTATCTGAATATACTTTGGTTTACTTGTTTTATTCAATTATATTCTGGCTATCCAAATTACTTTCTTTTATACATTCTTGCGATTATCAGTAACCCGTGTTCTTCTAAATTATAGCTTTAGTCAAAATTCCATTTTTTGGTTAAACAAGGTCCAACTTAGAAAAGTATCTAGCACCATGTAGTTCATCTAATAACTCTTCGTTAATAGGGATAGGGATCTTATCTTTCACAATGTGATTATTCAGCTCCCTATTGTCCACACACATTTTCCAAGATCCATCCTTTTTCTTTACCATGACAATTGGTGAAGAATAAGGACTGGCGTTGGATCTTATCACACTAGATTCCAACATTTCATCCACCATTTTCTCTATCTCATCTTTATGTACTGCAGGGTACCTGTAAGGAATGATATTGATAGGTAAGTGCCTTCCTTTAAGATAATTTTGTGATCATGTTCCCTGGGTGGGGGAAATTCTTTAGGTACTTCAAACAGGTCCTCATATTGCTGTATAATAACCTGCAGTTCCCGTGCCTCTCCTGTTTGTTCAATGTCTCCATTCATTGACAGTAAACTAGCTCCAACTCTATCTTGTTGTTTTTCTTTGAAAACACCAACATATGTCATACATAGCTCAGCTGGTTTGGCTAGTAGTTTCTTCATGCTGTGTTGTTGGATCATCTTAACAGCTGCAGGTTGCATTCCCCTCAAAGACACCTTATGCCCCAAGACAGTAAACACCATTTTAAGTTTCTTAAAGTTCCACATGATATCACCCAAAGTGATCAACCATTGGATCCCTAAAACCATGTTACAACCTCCAATAGGCAATACCAGCATGTCAGAGTCAAATGTTACCCCTTGTATTTTTCAATTCAGCTTCTTACACACATAGTTACTCTGCGCCTTTTTCCCATCATCTACAGATACATCAAAGGGTGTTATAGAAGTCAGAACATACCTTAGTCTTTTAGCAATGTTGAGATCTAGGAAGTTGTGGGTGCTACCAGTGTCAATCAACACATGAATTGCCTTTCCCTTCACAGATACATTGACTCTCATGCACCTAAAATCATCCAAGCCATTCATAGCATGCACTAACACATGGGGCAAAATGGAGTCCTCATCATCAGTCTCAAATCCTTGCCCAATCACAGTTTAAAACTCAGCAGGCTCCAACACTACATCCTCATCGCCCAATTCTTTGAACTCTTCACACCCTTCCTCTACCTCTATATAAAACAATTATCTTCTATTCTTACAAACATGCCCATAGTATATTTTTCATCATAATTGAAGCACAACCCATTGCTTCTTCTTTCATCCATCTCAGCAGGTTTTAGTATCTTAGCATGCTTAAGGTTGGGTTCCACAATTGGATTGTTGTTTGGTCTGTTAGTGGGATTATTAGGGGTGGTGTTCTGGGGTCTTAGGAAATTTTGAGTGGGTTTAGTAGGTTGGGTGGATCCATAAGAGAAGATAGAACTGAACTTGATATTGTTTCTGGAGATACGGGGTGAAGGACTAGAAAAGATCTGTTTTTGAACCATTAGAGTATATTCCTGAATCCTAGATAAACTTACAACCTTAGCTAAGGATCTAGGGCCTAACGTCTTCACAGTTAGTCCAATTTCTTCTTTAATCCCCCTCACAAAATAGCTCACAACATAATCCCCGGAGAGTTCTACCTCGTAAGTAATTCATCAAAGGCATATACATAATCCTGAATAGAATTTAGCTGATTAAGTTCCTTGAAATCCCCTATTAGATCATGAAATAATTCTGACCCAAACCTTGCGTACAAGCTCCTGACATACTCCCCCTATCTTGGCCATTCCCTTGTGATTCTGTTCTTCATGTAAGATTGGTGCCGTTGCAGAACGTTTCCTTCTAACTTGAAGGAAGCTAACTTTACCTTGGCATCTTCAGGTATTTCATCCACATCAAAGAATTTCTCACAGCTGTAGAGCCAATCCTTCAACCCATATCCATCAAACTTTGGGAAATCTAGCTGGTAATTTCAAGTTGTTATTTGGTAGGGACCAACTAGATCATTATCCCTGTAGCCATTCTCCATCGGAGCAACATTGTTACCCTTGTGATTTTTTTTCCATTAATAGGAAGATTTTGAAGCATATGAGAGTTCAAATTCCTTGTCATGAACCTCTTGATTTCTTTGATTTATTGTGCCACTTTGGCATTTACTGCTTGCTACAGATATGTGATGGAACCAACCATGCCTTCCATAGACCCCTTCAATGAGTCAACTTCTCTTTGTAATTCTTGCATACTGAGTGTTGTGATCACCCATGGTAGCAGGTCAAAGGAACACTGCTCTGATACTAATGGTATGAGCACATAAAATTAGAAAGAGGCTAAGCTTAACCTAAGGAACAAAAATGGAGAATTGATTCTAAAAAGTTGAGCTCGAAAAAGAACAAGAAGAATAAGAATAGAGAAGAGTTGAGAGACTAGTTTCTTATTGCCTTAATTGTAAATGCCCTCTTACAGCTGGATCTCTGCTATGTATATTGAGCAATTGAGAGGAAAGAAAATTCCAGAAGTTAGTTATAACTAACTTCCTGATAGTTTTACTAACAGCCTCACTAACGGTCACGTGCTGCACATGCCAATTAACTTTTAACTAACTATTAGATAATTACAATGGTTAATCTCTCCACTACCAATACCGAATTTGTCATTAAAATAGGAAATCACTAAGTGAATTATAAATGAACTCGTATAAGATTACCCGTATCCGAGTGACAATTTGTATCTTCTTGAACAACAAGTTCATATTTCTTATCTGTCATCTTCAAAATTTACATTATCCTACAATCTACTCTAACCCAAAATCTTAAAAAGAGAACACTACTATTGTGTACGGGTAAAATTGGGGGCAGAGTTTTCCCTGATCTCCCAATGAGAGAACAAAGGGAAAGCGCGGCTCGACATAATTATAATCGAGGCTGGGAACTCCTCGAATCGAGACCCAGGAAGAACGAATGATGTATCTGAGAACAGACATGGAAAAGCGATGTACCCTGGACAAAGCATGGCATATGGACCTGGGAGACGCGGTGAACAGTTATGCCTGACGGATAGGGGGCGTAATATTCTCCCGCAACCGGATTTTACGGTACGAATCCCGTTAGGTATCAATTATAGATCAATAATTACAAGGAAAACAAAATTTTTACCTTTTTAGTCTTGTACTAGGACTGAAATTCTCCTACTATATAAAGGAAAAGTTGTTCTCTTTCTTGACACATTGTAACATGCATTTCAAAGCAATAAAAGTTTACTTTTGTCTTATAGATATTGTTCAAGGTATTATTCATTAGTTCTTTTCCTCGCTCGCGACCGAGCTCGTACCGAGGGTCCAACCGAGGATGAGTTCTACTACTCAACATTAAGATCAGGCTTGGTAATTGAATTGCAATTGGTTTGATCGTTTATCTTGTCTTCAATTTGTTTATCTTTTATTCTTAATTATTCATATTGAATTAAATCACGTACAAGTTTAATTATTACTTATTTTTTAGATAAATAGTTTGGCACAAAAAAAAAATAGTTTGGCACCCACCACGGGACTAAGGATAATAGTAGTGATTGATAAGGATCTCCATAACACACCCTATTTTACGCTTTCTCTTTGAAATCTTAATTCCAGGTCAGCCTAAGAATGTCAAACTCTCAGTCCACTCACTTGATTGTTGATGCCGAGTCAGGCCATCACCACCAAAATAATGGTATGGTGCCTAATAATGATGTGCCTCATGCCAATCCCAATGGTGTCCCAGGCACGGACTTGGTCGATGCTAACTCGCAGGTGGCAATCAATGTCAATTCGCCAACTGATCCCGAAAATAGTATTTGCGGGGGACCCGACCAACAACTCAAGAAGCAAGGTGAAGGTGACGGGGTGAGCCTACAATTGATTTTTGAAATGTTGCAGGCTCAACAAGCGGCAATAGCACAACTGCACCAAAGCCACTCCCCTAACAGGGTCGAGCCCGAACAATCTTGGGGGAATACTCGAAGAGACGAACAAGTCACCAAGAGATCGGGTGAAGCCGAGCCCGGAGAAACTTTTGAGGTAATAAAGATGCTCGAGGCATTAACAAAATGGGTGGAGTTAGGAAAAAAAAGATTGAGGCTAATGACAAGAAGGTGAAAATGTAAAACTCTAGGGATGATCAGATCCCCAGAGCACCTCCGATATTGAAGGGACCAGACTCCAAATTTATCCAGAAACCCTTCCCCCAGCCCGACACCGAAGCCGATCCCGAAGAGTTTTTGAATGCCCAAAATTCCCAAGTATAATGGGAACACAGATCCAAACAAGCATGTAACCTCTTATACATGCACAATCAAAGGGAACAACTTGGAAGATGACGAAATCGAGTTGATGTTTCTGAAAAGGTTTGGGGAAACTTTGCCCAAGTGGGCGATGATTTGGTACCACAACTTGCCTCCAAATTCCATTGACGCGTTTGCTATGTTTGCAGATGCTTTTGTAAAGGCCCATGCCAAAGCCATCAAGGTCAAGACCAGAAAGTTAGACCTTTTCAAGGTCAAACAAAGGGATAACGAGATGCTCAAGGAGTTCGTGTTAAGATTCCAAATGGAACGGATGGATCTTCCACCAATTACGGATGATTGGGACGTTCGGGCATTTACTCAGGGGCTCAAATCCTGAAGCTCCATGGCCTCTCAATAGCTAAAATAAAATTTGGTGGAATACGCGACAATAACCTGGGCCGATGTCCATAACAGGTACTGATCGAAGATTAAGGTCGAAGACGACCAACGCGGGGCCCCTTCTGGATATGTTTAGCCCATCAGAGACGATGATAGATCTAAGAGGTCCATTGATCAGGATCCAAGGCCAATCAGAGATTGGTATCAGATATACAATGCGGAGCAGAGGGAAACGGATCCGGGCATTATCCAACTAGGAACAAGAAGAGAAGTGATCGAGGGCCGAGTGGCCGGGCCTGATAAGTAAGAGCGGGTTTGACAGGTCGCTCGGGAGTAGGGAAGCACCAAGATTATCAGAGTACACTTTTCACGTGGACGTTGCAAGCATTGTGTCGGCCATAGGGAGCATCAAAGAGACCAAGTGGCCCCGACCATTGCAGTCTGACCCTGCCCAATGAGATCCTAATTTAATGTGTAAGTATCATGTCACTAACGATCAGAGGACCGAAGATTGCAGCCAGTTAAGAGAAGAAGTCGCTCGATTGTTCAATAATAGGTACCTCCAAGAATTCCTAAGCGAGCGAGACAAAAACCACATTAGAAATAGAGATGCCAACAAACGGCCAAACAAGGGGAGCCTCAGCACGTGATCAAAATGATCATTGGGGGAGTCGATGTCCCCCAAGGGCCAATGATGAAGCGCACTTAAATGTCTATTAAGAGGGAAAAACGTACCCTGGATTACGTTCCGAAGGGAGCTATCTCGTTCAGCGATGAAGATACAAAGGAAATTGTGGAACCTGACAACGACGCACTGGTAATCTCTGTAGTTATCAATATATCTCGGGTTAAACGTGTGTTGATTGATCCAGTTAGTTCGGCCAACATCATCAAATTGAGGGTCATAGAGCAATTGGGATTACAAGATCAAATTGTACCGGCGATCCGACTATTTAATAGGTTGAATATGGAATGTGGACTATGAAAGGAGAGATAACTTTCTCGGTAGACACTCCGAGACAACCCAAGAAATGAAGTTCCACGTGATTGAAGGGGATATGAGGTACAATGCTTTGTTCGGAAGACCATGGGTCCACAATATGAGGGTGGTACCCTTGACCTTATAATAGGCACTGAAATTTCCCACATCGGGGGGGGGGGGGAGTCAAAACGATCTATGGAGAACAGTCGACCGCAAGGGAGATGTTTGTTGTCGATGAAGTGATACTGGTGCTCGCGGTCTCAATATCAAGAAGCGCGGAACCGACCAGAATAGAAGAAACTAAATAACAATCAATGGTACCGACCTCAGCCGAGTCGGAGAAACATGAAGAACAAGGAGCAGATGATGAGGACAATTACAGTGTCCCAAGATCATTCATAGCGCCCAAGGACACCAACGCCACAAAATTAACGGTCGGGGGGTTGGAGCAAGTTATATTAATCGAGCACTTAATGGATCAAAAGGTATACTTGGGCACGTGGTTATCCCCCGAGCTCAAGAAAAAACTTATTGATTTTCTTAGAGCTAACACCGATTGTCTTGCATGTTCCCATCTTGACATGAAAGGGATCCCACCGGACGTAACCACTCACAAGTTGAGTTTGGATCCGAAGTTCCATTCGGTCCAGCAGAAGAGAAGGCCGCAGTCCGAAATCAAACACGTGTTCATCAAGGATGAGGTATCCAAACTTCTAAAAATAGGTTCCATCCGGGAAGTTAAATACCCGGATTGGTTAGCTAACATAGTGGTAATACCTAAAAAATGAAATAAACTGAGGATGTATGTAGATTATAAGGACCTGAACAAGGCATGCCCAAAGGATTCTTTTCCTTTGCCTAACATCGATCGAATGATCAACACAAACGTCGGACACGAGATACTCAGTTTTCTCAATGCCTATTACGGGTACAACCAAATTTGGATGGACCGGGGAGATCAAGAAAAGACTTCTTTCATAACAAAGTTCAGCAGTTACTGCTATAATGTAATGTTGTTCGGATTAAAGAACGCTGGTGCCACATACCAACGCCTAGTAAATCGAATGTTTGAAGAACAAATAGGAAATCAATGGAAGTTTATATTGGTGATATGTTTGTCAAGTCCTTGCCAGCATAGGACCATTTGAAACATTTGTAGGAAACCTTAGGCATATTAAGGAAGTACAACATCAGGCTAAACCAGGAGAAGTGTGCATTTGGGGTCGGTTTGGGCAAGTTTCTCGGGTTCATGGTGTCTAATCCGGGGATAGTAATCACCCCCGATAAAATAAAGGCCATAAAGGATATCCTAGTAGTCGACAACATTAAGCCAATTCAAAGGATGACCGGGCAGATATCCGCATTGGGCCAATTCATCTCGAGATCGTCAGATAAGAGCCCTCGGTTCTTCTCATTACTAAAAAAGAAGATCAATTTTTCTTGGACTCCGGAATGCCAGCAAGATTTGGAGGAACTCAAACGATACCTGTCGAGCCCCCTTTTGGTGCACACTTCGAAGGCGGGCGACCAGTTGTACCTCTACTTGACTGTTTTTTGAGGTAGCGGTAAGTGGTGTCCTAGTTCGAGAGGAAGAAGGTACATCTATTATTATGTCAGTAGAACTATAGGCTATGCCGAGATAAGATATCCCACCAGAAACGTTTGCGCTTGCCTTACTAAGCGCTTCCAGGAAACTAAAACCGTACTTCCAATGGTACCCCATATGTGTCGTTACCTCCTACCCACTAAGGAATGTCAGGTATAAGCCCGAGCTTTCAGGCTGGCTGGCGAAATAGGCCGTAGAGATTAGTGAGTATGATATCGAGTACAAACCCCAGACTGCCATAAAGTCTCAAATTTTGGCAGAGTTTATGGCTGACTTTACGCTGGCCTTGATACCCGATGTTGAAAAAGAATTGCTGTTCACTTCCATGGCTATTCAGGGATTTGACCCTATTTACGGGCGGTGCCTCCAACGCAAAGGGTTTCGGGCTCGATATCGTATTAAAACCACATGCGAGTACCTTGATTAGACGGTATATTAGAACACTAAAATTGACTAACAATGAAGCCGCGCATGAAGCTATGCTTGCAGGTCTAGAACTGGCCAAGAGCCTCGGGGACGAAGTGATCGAAGCCAAATGTGACTCCCTCTTTGTCGTAAATCAAGTCAACGGAACGTTCGAATTAAAAGAGGAATAAATGCGGAGGTACTTGGACAAATTGTAGGTAACCCTACACCAATTCAAGGAATGGACTCTACAACACATACCTCGAGATCGAAACAATGAGGCTGATGCACTGGCCAACTTGGGGCCGTCTATCGACTCTGATGAATTCGACTCGGGGCAGTGGTGAAACTGATGAACTCAATGATAGAAGAAGGTCACGCCGAAGTAAACTCGACAAGTTTGACTTGGGATTGGAGAAACAAATACATAGACTACCTGAAAACAGGAATATTTCCATCGGATCCCAAGGAGTCGAAAGCCCTTCGTGCCAAAGCTTCCAGGTTTAGTTTAGTGGAAAGGAAATTGCTTAGAAGGTCCTTCTTATGCCCGTTGGCTATGTGCTCAGGTCCAGGAGAAAACGAATACGCCATGAGGAAGGTCCACATAGGCACTTGGGGGAACCATTCGGGGGCAGAATCCTTGGTTCAGAAGTTGATCAGAGCCGGCTACTACAGGAATGAAATGGAGAAGGATGTGAAAGACTTTACACGAAAATGCAACGAATACCAAAGACAAGCCTCGATGATCCATCAACCAAGAGAGATGTTTCACCCGGTCCTGTCACCATGGACGTTTATGAAGTGGAGAATGGATTTCGTCAGTCCCCTGCCATAGGCACCTGGTAAGGCCCAATAATACTACTCATGACCGATTATTTTTCCAAATAGGTCGAGGCTCAAACGTACGAGAAGGTCTAGGAGAAGGAAGTCTTCGACTTCATCTGGGATCACATAATATGTCGATTTGGGATACCGGCCGAGATCGTTTGCGACAACGAAAAATAATTCGTCGACAGCAAGGTAAGTAAGTTTTTTGAAGACCGCAAGATTAAGAATATATTATCAACGCCTTAACACCCTAGTGGGAACGGACAAGCAGAATCGACGAACAAAACTATACTCCAAAACCTAAATAGAGATTAACTGATTCTAAGGAAAAGTGGAAGGAAATCTTACCCAAAGTCTTGCGGGCATACCGTATGACTTCGAAGTCGAGTACCGGAGCGACCCCGTTCTCCCTAGTCCATGGAGCAGAAGCATTAATACCAGTCGAGGTAGGGGAACCGAGCCTCGGGTTGCAGTATGCTACAGAAATGTCAAATGGCAAGGCCATGACTACGAGCCTGGAACTATTGGACGAGAGGCAAGAAGCCGCCCTGGTCCGGTTGACCGCCCAGAAGCAGCGAGTAGGGAGGTACTGAGAAAGATAACGCTAGACACCAGGAACCCAAACGACGGGAAACAGGCCCCAAACTGGGAATGACCGTATAGAGTTGCCAAAATAACCGGCAAAGGCTCGAATAAACTCGACTCGGGAACAGGTATATAACTGCCGATTAACTGGAACATGGCACACTTAAAGCACTACTAGTGCTAAAGTACGAATTCAATTCCATTTTTAATTTCATTATATTACGGACTAACTTATGCAGGTACTCGGCCAAGGGCAAATGTGACTATTAGGTCTGAAAGCACGTGTTGTACTCTTTTATCCTTGAGCCGATTTTGTTCCGAAGTGGGGTTTTCAGCAAGGTTTTTAACAAGGCAATAATAAAATATGCTACCTTAGTTTTGAAGACGAGCCTTAAGCCGGAATTATTGATCGTTCACACCAAACCAACAGTATCCGAGCCCTCACAAGTTCGGCCTCAAATACTGCCATCACCCCTAGGTTAGAAAGGGCAAATTTTATATGTCAAAAAGCCAAATCATGGTGGTTAGGATTCATTGTAAGAGTCAAACGGTCAAATAAACTGTGCCCATATAGCCGATTTTAGCCACGGCACAAGGCTTGTGCGCCTCCGATTGTGTACTCTACATATGAAACAATGAAATAAATCTTTGATTCCCTCATACTTTATTACTATGCATTTCGCTTTGTTGATGCTTTACAATGGATCCTAGATCCCAAAGCCCACGGGCTACCCCGACTCGGGGGCTGTCGTCCGATAAAAAAATCGGATGACCAGGGCTATTGAATCCCGAAGGCACTAAGCCTATTAGGCAACGCCCCAATATCAAAGGCTACGACCACCTTATAAATGGCTTGGAGACGTCCGAAATCCGTACTAAAAAAATAAGGCCCTTACGTATAATCAAAACCTATCAAAGGGTTACCCTTGGCAAAATATTATCGTATATGACTAAAACACTTAAAAATCTTAAAGGCCTTCGATTCCATCGAAATTTCGAAGCCACAAGTAATCCGGAGTTTCCATCAAAAATAGGGGCCCATTCGGACATATGGGTGCTCTAGATTACTTTGATTTTATGCTAAGGCATTAGGAACGATACACAAATGAAAGATTGTAAATAGATGTTGAAAAGTAAAAACATGGTGTTGCTAAAGGGAAAATCTATATATAATCCAAAAAATATTTATAAAGGCACAATAAACGGCCTCATAATAAACAAAAAGAAAATATACAAAAGGGAAACAAAAAAGAACTAAGGCGTCTACGCCTGATCTTTACTGGAGCTTGACTCGACACCGAAACCTTCAGAACCTTCGGAACCTTCGGAGCCTACGGGACATTCGGGCTCATAAAGTTACTTTGCCTAGGCCTCGAGCCTCTTGGCTTCTTTAATCTCGGCCGACATGTTAAATCCTTGGGCGTGAATCTCTTCGAGGGACTCCCTCTGGGACAACCGCTTCACATACTCGGTCTTCGTCCTTAAGCAGGCCTCAGCCACCTCCACATCAGCCTTATACTGGGCCAGTTCAACCTCAGAGAAATCAACCGAGATTGCCTCTAATTTGGACTTTGGTGTGCTGTATTCCCTGCCATGATCGCTCGTCCTGAGACAGTTGAACCCAATTATGCCCGAAATTCGTTGTTTAAACGAGACCACTTGTCAACTTTGGCCTTTGCCACTCGGAGCTGGTCCTTAACCGATGCTAGCTCCTCTTTTGTGGCGTCTTTTTTCGAAGCCAACATGTCCATCCTTCCTGTAAGGCCCCGTGAAAATTTGTGCTCAAAACCTAGTAGCTCGTAGTGTTAAGTTCCGAATATGTGTTAGGAATGTACAAAATTCTCGCCGCGTTCGGACCCATTGTACTGATCTAAGCATTCAAAGATCAATGAATAAAAGTTTTCCAGAAAAGTGTTATTTTGCGGTCCAGAATGCGGTCGCAAATCATGTATGCGGACCGTATTTCTGCCGCAGATTGAGTCAGTGGTTTGGTTAAAATTGAGGTCAAAATGCGGTCCATTATGCGATCGCATAACTGATATGCGGACCGCATTTGTATCGCAAAGTGAGTCAATGTGTCAGTCAAATTTGAGGTCAGAAATGCGGTGCATTATGCGACCGCAAATCGGCTATGCGGACCGCATTTCCGCCGCAAACCCAAATAGTAGGATCAGGTTTTTGGAGTACTTTTGCGGTCCATTCTGCGGACCGCATTTCGTCTCTGCGATCGCAAAATGCGACCGCATACCTGACCGGGTTCCTATTTTTCTAAATTTTTAACCCGACCCCCTTTTTAATAAAACACTCCAACCCCTCATTTTAATGATCTTTCTGAACAAAATAAGAGAGAGGGAAGAGAGGGTTCTTGAGAGAGAAATCTCATCTTCATCAATTTGATTCTTCAAAACCATTCGGGCCGAAAAATTTCAAGTAATTGTCTTCTTCTCCATTCTTGCAGGTAAGATCCCCAACCCTTTTTCATGGAATTTCAGGTTTAATCATGAAGGGGGATTCTCATGCATTCATTCTTGAAAACAAAGTTGAAACATACATGCATGTCTTTTAAAACCTAAAACCTAGTAAGAAAAATTGGGTAGAAGTAGAGGTTTGCAAAAGAAGGGCTGATAACCTAAATATGTTCGGGTAGTAATTGTGAGCTTCAATTCTAAGATATATGTGTTAACTTGTGCACTAGATTGACGTTTCTATACCGTTTGGTGAATTGAAAGTAGAAGTTAAAAGGGAATTCGGCTCCAGGTATGTATGGCTAACTTTGACCTTTGTAAGGTCGCTTTGTTTGGTGTACGACTATTTGGTATGTGATATCTATGTGGATTATTTGTGGAATTCTTGTGATCGGTATGCTTTGAGTGTTTGTGGTTAAGTCTCCCGATATAATGGTGCAAGTAATTGACAACAAACCAAATGTGGGTGTGTGTGAATGTGTTTATGTGGTAAGAGCTAGGAAATAAATGATGGAAAGAAATCATAATTGATGCATTCGACACAAATGTGGTAATAACATATATGGTTTGTCATGGGCAATTATCGTTGTGACTTAAAATACATATGAGCTATTGATGGAAATGGTATTGATGGTTATGGAAACTCTTGTGAATCGTTGTTGTTGTTGTCCCTTGTGAATTGTTGTGGTTGTTGTTGTTGTTGTTGTTTGAGAATTGTGATTGTTCGGTGGGATCGGGTTGCGCGCAACACGAAGTAATAAGGTATGGGTTGTGGTGATAAGGGTGGCCGAGGTAATAAGGGTGGAAAGTGATCGAAAGCACTATTGAAATGAAAATATGAGAACATTGTGAAATCATTGATGTGATAATGATGAAGGGGTAAAAGGAGAGATTGTAAACTTGTTTGGCTTGATTGCTCCTATTATGTGTATTTGATTGATTGATTTTATTGCTGCTCGTTACATGTGTATGGTTTGAGTTTACTTGGGGCAAAGTTTGTTCATACATACCAGTACAATTCAAATGTACTGACGTCCCTTTTGCCGGGGGCGCTACATTCGTGTTATGATTGTAGGTGGATCCATAGCAGGTACTCCAGTCCACCGATCGTAGCTCCCCTTCACTTCTCGTCAGCTGAATTAGTGAGCCCCTTTCCTCTCGGGGCCCTGCGTGGCTCATGCCGCTTTTATTCCGGAAGTCTTGTTTTGGTATTTGTGTAAGGTATAGCCGGAGCCTTGTTACTGCAAGTATTGTATCATCCTTTTGGATCCTTAGAGGCTCCGTAGACAGGAAATGTGGGTTATGAACTTATGTAATATGTATTTTGTATGTTGGGCGATGTAAGTTGTAAAGCACGCTAAGTAACCATGTTTGTTATGTATATTTCGTAAAAAGGGTATTTTAATTATAAATGGCTATTTCCTTTGATTAATGAGTAATGAAAACACGGGGTAACACGTGGGATAGGAAAGGCACCTAGGTCCTCTTGACTGGGGCTACCGGGTCGAGTGCCGGTCATGTCCCTCGACTTTTGGGGCGTGACACTTCCCCTCATCGCCTCGACCGTGGTCTTGACCTTATCCATCTCGATGCGGAACTGGTCAATTAAGTCTATCTTCTCTTGGACCTACAATGTTGCGTCGTTCGTCATCACGAGTAGCCTCTTGTTTTTAGCCTCAAAGATCTTTTACCTTCTCGACCAGATTGGCATGCTCCCATTTCACGGACGAGGCCTCCTTCTGTGCCTTTTCCAGCTCAGCTCGGAGAATTGGGAGGTCCGTGAGAGCCTCGTCTTGTTGTTCACTGAGAGCCCTGTACATGTCTTTTATCGGACCTGCTCTTTGAGCTCGAACTCGAGCTGGCTGATTTCTATTCGGGACCAAAGGAAGCTTTCATGATGGAGCACTGAAGCCTGAAAACTAATAAGGTCGTTCCAACATACTGGAATTAAGAAAATTTGCAAAACGTACATGGAGTAGGCATCTTACCCTAAAGTGTCTGTTGCACCTCGTTGAAAAGGCTCGATGTGCCTACTTCGTTCATCTTCGCCTGGTCCACCTCGGTCACCAGGCAACAAAGATAGCTGACCACACCCACCGGGGCAGACAACACCCGGCTGTCTGCTGGGAAAATAAGAACGACCGTTCTCTTACAATCGGGATCTACCCTCGGGGCAGGAAACTTCCTCGCTAGCTTCCGGCTCGAGCTCTACTCGCCCACATCCTTTTTTGGGACCTCAAAGTGACCAAGCCCGGAATAGTCCTCCAACGCACTCATGTCTATGCCGTCGAAGAACATGTTGAGGGCATCATCTGCACCCCGTGTCGTCTTGTTTGATTTCTCTATATCGGCTTGAGCCTCTTCGAGCATAGACTCTATGTGGGACGGCGACATCAATGACACCAGCCATTTCCCTCAGAGCAGGGATAGCCTCAGGAGGCTGTAGCTTCTGGTTCACCATCTGGCCCTCGAGGTGGAGAAGGATTGGCCCTGCTGCTATCTACGGTAGCCGCATGTTCCTCCTCATCCGTAACTGACCCATGGACGATGAATTCCAGGTCATCATCTTTATAGTAGTTGATAAGTGTGGATTTCGACCACTTATTAGTACCTTTTTACTTTTGTTTTAGTTTGAAAGTTTTGATTTATTTTTCCAAAACTAATGAAAGTATAAAAATTGCAGGAATGTTGGAAATTTGGCCTCTTATGAAAAATGCAACTAAAAAAGGTGTGTTCCGACTCAAAAGGAAAGAAGGGGCACATCACACAAGAAGTGTGGCCCACAGAAGCAAGTGTGGACCGCAGAATTCCCTCTATGGTCGCAGAAATGATGATGAAACCCAGCAATACTTGAAGTAGAAGTGCGGCTGCAAAACATGTTCCGCACTGATAAGAATTCAAAAAGTCCAGAGAATGTGCAACTTACCAAGACTTGAAGCCTTGCTTAATGTGCGGACCTGACATAAATTTTGCGGCCACAGAAGCTAAATTGCAGCCATAGACCAAATTGTGTGGCTACATAATCTAGTTCCTTGCAGATTCAAGCAATGTGCTTCCGCACATGGAATTGTGCGGCCGCAGAACCTCCCAAGGAACATTTTTTTCAGCGAATTTTGAGGTACTATAATTAGACGGGAATCACATTTTTAGGTTAAGTTTTGAAGTTCTAGCAACTGTAGACGTTGTAGTTTTCCATTTTAGGACAATTTTTTTCATTTTGGGATTAAAACATCATAGTTTATTATTTTACTTTTATATTATGGGCTTAATTAGTATTTCTTCTTTGTTTTCGTCATTTCCTACTATAAGTAGCTAGACTTTTACTAGGGTTGTGACCCAACCCTAGTGTGTAAACCTTATGGGTATTTAATTTAATGCTTGTTCATGATTGGTTGTTGATTATTTAACTTTGTTTATGCTTTAATTTTAGAATTAATAGTTGCAAACATTGATTCATACCTTTTTAACCTGGTCTTTACTTGAGAAAGAGGGACCTAGTTTAGAAAAACTTGGCTAACAAGAAATTGGGCAAGTTAAGGATTTGATTAGCTTAATTAAAGGGTTCGAACTAGAGATAGGGAAAACCCGACTTGAGCTCATATCTACTATTTAGCTTGATACCCATTTGGGCTTGGAAAAGCCAAATTGGGCGAAATCACTCTATGATCGAGAGGTATTGAGTGGGTAACTTAGAGTTTAGATTACACCCCAATCAATAAAACAAGTGTTAACGTACTTAACCCACTAGGCGAATACCTAGGTGACGGTCACTACCCTAGGCCTTTTAACCATTTGGAAAAAACAACAAAAATAGTTACTTGCTTTATAGTTTCTTATCCTTAGTTTACTATTGTTAGTGTTAATTTAGAGGTAGAAAACAAAATCCCTTGTTTGGAAGCGCAATTTAGCTATTTCATTTACTCTCATCAAGTGTATGCCCTAACACCCATACTAAACTCCATGTGGAAATCGATCTCGGCTCTTGTTGGGTACTATTCTTCCAACAATCATTTCTACTCACTATTAAGTGCGGATTGGATGTGGATCAATTTTTGGCGCTGTTGTCGGGGAGTTAAAATGGTTTTAGCTATATATTTGATTGTGTTTTTGGAATATCTTCTTTCTCTTCCATGTTACTAATTTGTTTATGAAAATTTAAGTACAACCATATTGAACAATGAGCTCGGAAATTTGCCTTTGGGGAATTGGACGGCGAGGAAGAACAAGTAGAGGAGGTACCTCAAGAGCCCCGATCCAATCGGAGAGGCCGAGTACCTCATGACAATGTGCTTTTTCCACCCCTACCTCCACCACGAGCGGCTCCACACCAGGTATTGCCCAACGAAGGTCATGCGAGTGCAATAGTCCCTCCCCATACTAGGGTGGGAAACTTTCGAATCACCCATGTGCACCAACTCAAAATGCTTATAAATATTTGAAGGGCTTTGTGGATACATGTTGGGGAGAGAGCAAACCAATGTTTCCGAGGATGCATTGAGGCTAAGGCTATTCCCTTCTCTCTACGGGGGAAAGCTTTAGATTGGTTGGAACAATTGCCGGACCATTCAATTCACACTTGGGATGAGTTGGCAGAAAAGTTCATTGCTAAGTTTTTCTCTCCTGGGAACATGGCTACACTTCGTGATGAGATCTTGGCATTCAAGAAAGATCTGAATGAACCATTACACGAGATATGAGAGCGCTATAGAACAATGGTTAAGGAATGTCCCAACAATGATATGAAGGAAAACATGATACGATAAACCTTTTATCGTGGGATCAACACAACCAACCAATGTGTAGTGAATCAATTAGCCGGTGGGAACTTTATGACTACGCCTTATGCGGAGGCGTGTGAAATCTTAGATGAGATGGCATAAACGTCGTCGGCTTAGCAATATCAGACCAATGTTCCACAAGGTGATCCAAACATGATCCACCGCTACAAAAAATTGCATGACCATGGGCAAGCCATTGCCGAATTGACCACTACCATGAATCAACTAGAAAAAGCTCAACTTAGTCAAGTGCAAGCTCCTAAGCAAGTTCATTCTATGGAAAGAGTGAACGTTTTGGTGAATAAGAGGAGGACTAAGGGTCCACAAGTGCAAACTCGAGTAGAGAACTATGTGCAAGATGATGGTGGTTTTGAGCAAGAAGATTTTTATAATGAGCGAGAGGAAGAAGTGCAATATGTGAATAATTTTCAAGAGCAAAGAAACAACTTCCAAGGCCCAAACCAACAACAATGGCGACCACAAAATAATCATGGCAATTGGAATTCTAACAACCAAGGGAATTGGCATAACCGCGAAAATCAAGGAAATTGGAGTGGAAACAACAATCAAGGAAATTGGAGTGAAAACAGCCAAGGAAATTGGGGAGGCAACAATCAAGGTGGTTGGAGTAACAATCAAGGCAACCGGGGGTCGGGTTTTCAAAGGCCCCCAATGTATCAACAACCGAGAAACCCATCTCCTTATCCTTCCCATGGTTCAAGTTCTTCAAACAGTGAGATGGGACATATTGAAAGTATCTTCAAGCAAATGATGGAAAAGAATGCCGAGTCGGATGCCCAACTTGCCTCACACAACACATCAATCCACAACCTAGAAGTGCAAATGGGGCAAATCTTTAAAGCTTTAAATTCTCGTCCTAAGGGGGCACTACCAAGTGATACCGTGGTAAACCCAAAGGGTGGTAACAATACATGGAATGCTATGGAGGTTATCACAAGAAGTGGAAGAGACGGGAATGCAACCACCTCAAGTGGAAGGCGACTTGTTGATGATGATCAAGTGATGCAAGAAGAAGAGATCCCGAACAGTGTTGTTCAACCTAATGAGGAAGTTCCGATTGATATTGATGATAGTGTGGAAGAGACTCAAGAGGAGGTGAACCTGTCTAGGGAACACATTATTGACATACCGGAGCCGATAGTGCAAAAGGCAAAGGCACCATTGCCTAAGCCTCCACCTCCATACCCTCAAAGATTTGCCAAGCAAAATGGTGAGAATCAATTCAAGAAGTTCATTCAAATGATGAAGAGTCTTCCAATCAATGTGCCATTGGTCAAACATTTGGAACAAATGCCTAGTTAAGAAAAGTTTATGAAAGATCTTATGACAAAGAAGAGGTCGATGAATTTTGAAACTATCAAAGTCACTCATCAAGTGAGTGCAATTGTTCATTAAATGGCTCCTAAGTTGGAGGATTCCGAGGCTTTCACGATTCCTTGTGCAATTGGAAGTGCTGAGTTTGCTAAAACTCTTTGTGATCTTGGGGCAAGTATAAATTTGATGCCCTATTCGGTTTTCAAAAATTTGGGGATTGGGAAACCAAGACCCACCTATATGAGATTGCAAATGGTCGATCGTACCATGAAAAGGCCGCTAGGTGTGATTGAAGATGTTTTGGTCCGGGTTGATAAATTTATTCTTCCGGCGGATTTTGTCATTCTAGATTGTGAGGTTGATTATGAAGTGCCAATTGTTATTAGGAGACCTTTCCTTGCTACAGGTAAGGCTCTTTGTGATGTTGAAGGCGGAGAACTAACTTTTCGGGTTGGTGATGAAAAAGTGGTATTCCATGTGTGTCAGTCCATGCGGCAACAAAATAGCAATGAGGTGTGTTCTTTTGTGGATTTGGTGACCGATGTCATTATTGATGATACAAGTGCTACAATCAATGTTGGTGATATGTTGGAGGCCATCTTGCTCAACTTTGATGATGACGAGATGGATGGCTTCATGGAATGTGTGAACTCTTTGCAAGGAATGGGCTCATACAACTATGCACCCTGGAAACCTTGGATCTTGAAAATAGGAAGACTCCACCTATAATATTGAAGAGCCACCTACCTTGGAGTTTAAGCCATTGCCTCCACATCTTAGGTATGAATTTCTTGGCCCTTGTTCTACTTTACCGGTATTCCTTCCTCTTGTTTGACTAACGTGCAGGTAGATTCCACATTGACGGTTCTACAAAGAGGAAGAAGGCTATTGGGTGGACATTAGAGGAAATTCGGGGTATAAGCCCTGCCTTTTGCATGCATAAGATCAAGTTGGAGGATGACTCTAAACCATCTATTGAACATCAAAGAAGACTCAATGAGGCTATCCATGAAGTTATCAAGAAGGAGATTATCAATTGGTTGGACGTCGGGGTGGTCTACCCCATCTCTGATAGTTCATAGACTTCTCCGGTTCAACGTGTCCCAAAGAAGGGGGCATGACGATGGTCACCAATGACAAGAATGAATTGATTCCTACAAGAACGGTGAACAGTTGGAGGGTGTGTATGGATTATCGCAAGCTCAACATAGTCAGAAGGAAGGATAACTTTCCACTTCCTTACTTAGATCAAATGTTCGATAGATTGGCTGGTCGTGCTTTCTATTGTTTTCTTGATGGGTACTCGGGCTACAACCAAATTCTTATTGCTTCGAAAGATCAAGAGAAAGCAACCTTTACATGACCCTATGGTACATTTGCTTTCAATAGGATGCCATTTTGTTTGTGAAATGCACCAGCGACTTTCCAACGGTGTATGATGGCTATTTTCACGCACATGGTAGAGGACTACTTTGAAGTTTTCATGGATGACTTCTCGGTGGTTGGGGATTCTTTTGATGATTGTCTTGCAAATTTGGACAAAGTATTGGCTAGATTTGAGGAAACCAATTTGGTACTCAATTGAGAGAAATGTCATTTCCTGGTTGAGGAAGGTATTGTCCTTGGCCATATAATCTCAAAGGTGTGCAGAGTTTCTTAGGCCATGTGGGTTTTTACTGGTGCTTTGTCTAAAGNATTAATAGTGCTCAAGTCAACTACACTGTTACGGAGAAAGAGCTCCTCGTTATTGTGTTTGCAATTGAGAAATCCCACCCGTACTTGATGGTGCAAAAGTTATTGTCCACATGGACCATGCGGCGCTTTGTTATCTTATGAGCAAAAAGGACTCCAAAGCTCGGTTGATGAGATGGGTACTCTTGTTACAAGAATTTGATATTGGCATCCAAGATAGGAAAGGTAGTTATAACCAAGTGGCGGACCACTTGTCCCGTTTGGAGGAGGAGGAGGGGAGGCCGCATGATGGCCTTGAAATCAATGACTCCTTCCCAATGAGCAACTTTTGGCCATTTCAATGAAAGAGGTGCCATGGTTCACAGACTTAGCAAATTTTCTTATGTGTGGAATCATTCCGGATGAGTTCTCTTCAAGCTAAAGAAAGAAGCTCAAACGAGATTGTCAAGATTATTATTGGGATGAACCATACCTTTTCTGGATTTGTACGAATGGGGTGATTAGTAGGTGTGCGTCGGAAGAAGAGCAAGGTGATATTCTTGGGGCTTGTCATTCTTCACCATATAGTGGTCATCATGGTGGATCAAGAACGGCAACCAAAGTGCTTAGTTGTGGTTTTTATTGTCCTACTCTTTACAAGGATGCTAGCGAGTTGGTGAAAAAATGTGATGAATGTCAAAGGGCCGGTGGAATCTCAAAGAAAAATGAAATGCCCCTCACAACCATCTTGGAGAATTGTATTTTCGATGTTTGGGGCATTGACTTCATGGGTCCTTTTGTGAGTTCTTGTGGAAACACCTATTCCTTGGTCGTGGTGGATTATGTGTCCAAATGGGTTGAGGTCGTTGCTTTACCCAACAATGAGGCGAGAAGTATAGTGGCTTTCTTGAAGAAGGATATTTTCACAAGGTTTGGTACTCCACGTGCAAATATACGCGATGGGGTTCACACTTTTGCAACAAAGCTTTTGACACTTTACTTAGCAAGTAAGGTGTCACTCACAAAGTCATGACTCCCTATCACCCACAAGCTAGTGCTCAAGTGGAAGTCTCCAACCGGGAGATAAAGAGTATCTTGTCTAAAATGGTGAATGCTAACCGGACGGATTAGTCCAAGAAGATTGATGATGTATTATGGGCTTATCAGACGACTTACAAAACTCCTATTGGAATGTCTCCATACCAAATGGTGTTCGGAAAAGCTTGTCATCTTCTGGTGGAACTAGAGCACAAGGAAATGTGGGCTCTAAAGAAGTTGAATCTTAAAATCTTAGGGTTTCACATTGAATGAATTGGATGAGTTCTGGTACCATACATATGCGAGTTCGTCCTTGTATAAAGAAAAGATGAAATATCTTCATGACAAATACAATTGGAAGAAAGAGTTCAAGGTGGGCGATCTTGTATTTTTGTTTAACTCAAGATTGAGAATGTTCCCTAGGGAAGCTAAAATCCAAGTGGAGTGGTCCATTTGAAATTGTTGAGGTGAATTAGACTTGAAGAACAAAAACAGTGAAGTATTCCGAGTCAATAGTCACTGGGTGAAGCAGTATTTAGGTATGGTTGGAGATAGCCATGCAGTGGCGGTCATTCACTTCACATGAGAGTATTTTGCATCATGTCGCGACATTAATTAGGCGTTTCTTGGGAGGCAACCCAAGTTCTTTTCCTTTTTTCTTTTGTAGTTAGGTGTTATTTGTATTCTAACTTGATTGGAAGTATGCTATAGGGATGAGGGTAAAGGTGGACAAAATTATGGTTGTGTTCAAAATTATGCGGACAACACTTTATGTGTGTGGGCCGCACATTTCTGTGTGTCACAGCAGGAGAGCATTGTGGCAGCACATTTCTCATGCGGACCTCACAAATGAAATATTGAAAAAGTGTCAAAATTTTAACTCTCTGATGTTTGAACTTGTTAGTGCGGAGGCTGATCTGTGACCACGCGTGAAATCCACGGTCGCACCTAAAAATGTGTGAACCGCACGTTGAACTTAGAGATTTTCAATACAGGTGACCAAAACGTGCGGCCGTACTCGACTTTTTTCCCCTTCTAGTCGATTGGTATAATTAGGAGAATATAGATCATTTTACCCTTTTCATTCTCCGAACAAACACTGTTGCTCTGTTGATTTTCTTGAGAGATTTTTACTGCCCCCACACACAACCACATGTTATTGTTCACCTATTGCATTCACTCTATCCGGTATGCTTCAATTCCTGTTAAATTTTTGTGTTAGTTTAATTTTTAGAAGTTTAGTTTCTTTTTAGGCCATCTGTTATTAGAGTTCATCCTTGTGTCTATGTGAGGTAGATTGAACTGGGTAATCATAATACATGCTCTAATGGGATTGGGTTCGTGAAATTTTATGTTTTTACCATGTTGCCATGTCTATTTGTGCAAGAAATGGAAAACTCTAAGTAGAAAAAAATATGATTGTTCATACTTATTGAAATTTGCGGCTGCACTTGAATTTGTATGGTCTGCAGGTTACGAGTTTTGGCAACTTAGTGAAGCAGTACATCTGCAACCGCAAAATATAAAATGTGCGGACCGCAGATTTCTCTTGCGGCCGCAGAACGACCATCGTATTATCTTCAGAGACTCTGAACTTTGAAAGTCTGAAGTTGGCCGCACTTGAGATTGTGCGGACCACACTTCTAATCTACAGCCGTACCAAATTTTACGGACCGCGATTCCTTTTTTCGTCCGCACATGAAAAATGTGTGGACCGCAGAACCCAGTACCTGCAACCCTCTGTTTTAATCCCAACCTCACTGTGTCTCCATATTCCTCCCTTGCCTACATAAGCGATGAATGATGACTTGCAACTAATAATATCTTTTCTTTGATACAGACCATGGTTCGATCGTGAGGCCGAGGCGACACTAAAAAGGGAAGAGGTGAAGCTTACAAGGGTCGAGGTAGAGGTACCTTGCCCCTTGTCCAGCCTAAGACCATTAGAAAGAAAACCACAGCAGGTAGAGGAGAGGTGCAGACCTACCGAGTCTAGTTACAAACCTCTCCGAGTCTAGTTGCAGACCTCTCCGAGTCTAGTTCCTATGTCCCGTCTAGGGAAGTGTCAGAGTGCAACTCAGCCTCTAATCAGGAGGAGCAGAAAGCTACCCAGTCTAGGCCACATGGGAGATACCAACTCAGGGATGAGCCTTCTTCATCTTACAGCACCTCCGAGGTCGGAGAGTGCTAGCCAGACCTCTGAGCCAGTAGCTACACCAGACACAGAGGCATAGACCGTACAGGAGATCCTTATGATGGTAGATGGGGAGATGGTATAGCCACGGGTGTGGAGAGATCAAAGAAGAATGAGGTATAGGAGGATAGGTTTGTCAGGTGGCCGCCTTCACTGATTTTCGTATATGGTGGCCAGTGCAGTCTTTGATGCTTGAGAGACAGTTCCTATTGAAGGATTTGGAGAAATACAACCCGGCGATCTTGAGGCATTTCAAAGAAAGAAAGGTTTGAATGTGGTTTACTGAGAGAGTTGAGGATGCCAAGGAATACCTCATCTGAGAGTTCTATGCTAATGTTGCTCACATAAAGAAGGGGACGAAGGTGACCAAAGTACGCAACCTCAAGGTGAGGTTTGATCAGCACACGCTAAATGCGTTCTTAGGATTTGAGGACGTAGAGCCAAAAGAGTATCTGGAGAAATATGCAATGAAGGAAGAAGTCTGGCCTTGGCTGGCTGAGATTGTAGCTCCACCATGTCCACCACTACCATGGATTACCGTTGGGGTTCCCATTTAGCGAAACACATTGAACTTCGAGGCGAAGGGGTGGCAGACCTTTGTTTGCATCAGACTTGATCCATGCCAGAATGAGACTCATGTACCTATTCCTCGGGTTGTTCTTGTGGCTTCCATCATGGCCGAGTACCCAATCAATGTGGGTGTCGGTATGTCCGCCAATATTTCATTGATAGCAGCAAGCTAGCTCGGCCTACCCTTATCCTAATACTATTACAGAGTACCTCACTGATACAAAGGTAGAGCCGAGATCATTTGACACCAAGGTAAAGCCGAAGAAGATATTTGACTGGTATTCACTGATGGATGAGACCAACCCAAAGAAGAAAGCCTAGCCTTCTACCATAACAGGCCGGTCTGATGAGCCGGCAGTGGTAGTTTCTGAGACAGCTGATGTTCCATCCACCTCTGTTGAGCCCTCTTCTAGTGCTATTGCTATGCCTCTGCCATCTTCCTCAGCTCCTACCACAGCCCCCAGGGCAACCCCTACTCCAGCTTTGAGGCCAGTGTCCATGCCTACAGCTCCATTATCTACTCTACTAGTCTCCCAGATATTGGCGAGTCTCAACAACTAGATGCAGACAACTACTTCAAAGATGTCTGACTTATCTAGTAATGTTGCAACACAATCCACTACACATGCACCGTAGGCCTCCTCTGACATTAATGAGACTCTCAACAAGATTCTGCACAACCAGAAGATGATCATGGACACTTTGGTACAACACGGGTAGGTTATTGAGGAGTTGGGCAAGGAAGTGATGAAGATGAGAAAGTCCCAAGCAAGCAAGAAATAAGTTGACAATCTCAAAAAGGAGGTGACCAGACTTGTGACAGCAGGTGATCCACCTTTTGATATGATACTTGACCCGCACCAGTCCGCCCCAAATCCATCAGCACAATCAGCATCGGTTGCACCAGCTGACTAGTCTCATAAGCCAGACTTTGCTACCGACACTACAGAGGCAGTGCGTGCGATGTTCACCACTCCATCCATGCCTAGATTTGATGACGATGAGATACAGTTGGCTGACCCTACGGGAGATGATATTGCTGGGACACTGAGATGTCCAAGGATCCTTAGGGAGTTTTCTTTACCCTCTCTTCTTTCACTCTTATTTTGCTAAGCATTGGGGACAATGCTTACTTTTATTCGGGGGAGGGGGTGGAGTTTATTTGATACATTGACACATTTTGGATACATTTAAACTGTAATAATTGATGGTTCTCTTCCTTTTTCTTATTTGTAGTTATCTATCTTTAGTAGTTATTGTTCATTAGCTTCTTTATTTTTTCACTTTAGTTCTTGTTTTGTTAATAGCTTCTTTTTATGCTTTGGTAGATAATAAGCCTTCGGTTTTCTTAACGCAACAGTTCTTTCCAAAGGTAGTTTTGTGTGAACCAGGTGACTCGTCCCAACAATGGATGTCGTGATAATGTTCTTAAGGGAATGAGTTTGTTTTTGTATTTAGGTAATAATAATAGTAGTAATAATAAATAAAAG
The DNA here is from genome assembly GCF_001879085.1 of Nicotiana attenuata. Classification (NCBI taxonomy): domain Eukaryota; kingdom Viridiplantae; phylum Streptophyta; class Magnoliopsida; order Solanales; family Solanaceae; genus Nicotiana; species Nicotiana attenuata. The sequence continues at coordinate 8,662,315 of NC_031996.1, read as the reverse complement.
GCCTAATCAACTCATTCTCGAAAAAGAGTTATTGATGTTTTATTTGGTACCACACACTTAAATACGTGCTTATGGTTAGAAACAATGTTTTTGGAAGAAAAATAGCTCTAGTTAGTGACTTTGAGACTCTTGAGTTGACTTTGGTAATCATCAAGTGATTAATTGGACCATAGTGATCTTTAACTTGATTGTGTTCATTCTGGGCTCTCGACTCTATCCTCTTTTACGGTCTAGTTGCGTGAGGGGTGAGGTGATTTGTGGCTAGTCCAAATATCCGTGCGAATGGTCTAGAACTTGCCTCGAATGTGCTTCAAGGTGAAATCCTAAGTTTTGCTTGGTTTGAGAAATGATTGTAGGCTTTTCTTGGACCGTTTGAGCTTTCTATTGCCAGCCAATGTCGTTATCCCTAGTCAAACCCCTTTGAGCCTCTAGCCTCTCTCAATTGATAACCATGTTATAAGCCTTTACCCGTTTTGTCGTGATCTTCTCTTGGCACCCGGACTTTCCTTAACACTCTTGTGAAATAAGTAGCTTAAAGCATAAGTTTGGGGGAGAGATTAGGAATTTGAAAAAGGTATCAAGGCGCAAAACGAGAAAAGAAATGATCTCTATGAAAAAAAGAACGCAAGAAAAGAAAGAGAACAAAAAGAAAAATGCAAAAAAGAGAATAAATGGATGGGTTGATGGATTCAAAAAGAGGTAATGATCCCTAACATGTGCATCAAGGGAGAAAAAGAATGAAATGAACAAGAAAGAGTGATGTAAAGTCTCTCTGACCCCTAATAAAAGAGAAGAGTGCCTCTAAGAATTGGTAATTGTGAGCCGAGAAATGAAATGTGGAGTGCTTAAGAAAAGGTGTAACCATTTACCCATATGGTATCCTACCCTAATCTAAAATCCTTCATTATAACCCGTAAGAAGCCCTACTTGATTTCGAACCGAGTGAGCTTACATTGGTGGTGATCTACATGAGGAGCAAGCCTATGGTACTTGAAGCAATACTTGTGACATTCTATTGTGAGAGAAGAGTGGCCTTTCATGAAGCTTAAGATTGAGTGCTAACTTTGGAATTGAGCTTGGCAATTGGAAGGTAGAGGAGGAAGAGTTTGGAGTCCATCATGACCTACATGATAGAATAGGAGTTCTTGATGAGTAAAGTTAATTCTTGAAGCTCAAATGTCACATTAGAACTACATGTGCATGAATATATGATTTGTCACCTTGTTGATAATGCATGAGTAATGTGGGTAATTGTTGGTCCCAACTGAGTATGAATGGCTCACCATTGACTCGCTGAAATGACCTTTCACTTTGAGGGGGTGGGAACTAATCTATTTGTTTGAGGAGAAGCAAAGACTTATATTTGGGGAAGTTGATAAATGTGAATCTTGACCACTTATTAGTACCTTTTTACTTTTGTTTTAGTCCAAAAATATTGATTTATGTTTCCAAAACTAAAGAAAGTGTGCAAATTGCAGGAATGTTGGAAATTCGGGATCTTATGAAGAAATTCGACTCAAAAAGGATTGTTTCGACTCACAAGTCAAGAAGGGGCACAACACACAAGAAGTGCGGTACACAGAAGTATTTCTGCGGCCGCAGAAGCAAGTGCGAACCATAGAATTCCCTCTATGGCCGCAGAACTGATGAAGAAGCCCAGCAATACTTGAAGTAGAAGTGCGGACCGCACATAATTCTTGCAGCCACAGTACATGGTCCGTACTGACAAGAATTCAAAAAGTTCAGAGAGCGTGCAACTAATCAAGACTTGAAGCCTTGCCTAATGTGCGGACCGCACATAAGTTGTGCGGCCGCAGAAGCTAAATCGCAGCCGCAAACCAAATTGCGTTGCTGCAGAATCCAGTTCCTTGAAGATTCAAGAAATGTGCGGACCGCACATGGAATTGTGCGGCCACTTAACCTCCCAAGGGGAATTTTTGTCAGCGAATTTTGAGGCACTATAAACAGACGGGAATCGCACTTTTAAGTTAAGTTTTGAAGTTCTAGGAGCTGCAGTCGCTCTAGTTTTCCATTTTAGGAAATTTGTGGTCATTTTGGGATTAAAACATCATAGTATATCATTTTACTTTTATATTATGGGCTTAATTAATATTTCTACTTTGTTTTCTTCATTTCTACTATGAGTAACTAGACTTTTACTAGGGTTGTGACCCAACCCTAGTGTGTAAACCTTATGGGTATTTAATTTAATACTTGTTACAATTGGATATTGATTATTTAGCGTTATTTATGCTTTAATTTTAGAATTAATGGTTGCAAATATTGATTCATGCCTTTTTGACTTGGTCTTTACTTGAGAAAGAGGGACCTAGTCTAGGAAAACTTGGCTAACAAGAAATTGAGCTAGTTAATGATTTTATTAGCCTAACTAAAGGGTTTGAACTAGAGATAGGATAAAACCGACTTGAGCTCATATCAACTGTTTAGCTTGATACCCATTTGGGCTTGAGAAAGTCAAATTGGGCAAAATCAATTTATGACCGAGAGATATTGAATGGGTAACTTAGATTTGAGAGCTATAATACACCCCAATTAATAAAACAAGTGTTAACATACTTAACCCATTAGGCGAACACCTAGGTGAAGGTCACTACTCTAGGCCTTTTAACCATTTGGTAAAAACAACAAAAACAATTACTTGCTTTCTAGTTTCTTCTCCTTAGTTTACTATTGTTAGTGTCAATTTAGAGGTAGAAAACAAATCCCAGCGCAATTTAGCTATTTCATTTACTCTCACCAAGTGTGCACCCTAACACCCATATGAAACTCCTTATGGAAACTGACCCCGACTCTTGTTGGGTACTATTCTTCCAATGAATATTTTCACTCATTATTGAGTGCGTATTGGACGTGGATTAGTAATCCTTGAGCCGGAACAGAGATTCGGAGCCCGGTGCCGTGGCCCGGGTACTCTTCTTGGTTGTTTTTCGGATCTGGACTGCTATCCTCTTCTTCTTAACCTCGGCGTCCAGGGAGCCAGAGGGTTTCCTCTTTTTCTTTTTCTCCTCCCGCGCGGCAGCTCTGGGTTGTCCCGGAGCTGAGGGTTTAACGAGCGAGGACGAAGTCGCATCCTCATCCAATGGCCGAAGCTCGGTGGTCTTGGGCAAACCTGTGAAAGATGGACTTAGCAAAAATAAAAGTTAAAATACATAAATGTAACTACTCGGAAGGAAGACTCACCATGGGAACAGGCCTCCCACCTGTCATTTGAAAGACTGCGCCATTTGCGCCAAAGTATGACATTTATTTACAGATCCCCTCGATCCACTCCTTGAAGTGGGGGACTGCATTGGGTACTTGGGCGATCACCGCACAACAATAGGCCTGGGCAATTAGAAAAGAACGAAAAAAACACCAAAATACAAAGGGAGGAAAGAAGACTTACGGGCCAAGTTCCACTTTCCAGGGACGATGAAAATTTGGGGGTACGAGATCTTCGGTCTTCACTCGGATGAACCTCCCCTACCAACCTTGATCTCGATCTCCACGGATGTTTGAGAATAGAGCTTTGCTTGCTCGACGGACGAGCTTGATCAACCCCCCTAAAAAAACTCAAGGACTGTAGAGACGAAGCAAGTGGTCGAGGGTAAACTAAGGTGCTTTAGTATTGTTAATGAAATAACGGAGGAGGATTACGATCCTCCAAAGGGATGGAAGAATTTGCCCAAGGCAGACCTCGTACCTCTTGCAGAAGCTGAGGATTATAGGGTCCACCGGGGTAAGTGTGAAGGGCTAATCGTAAACATTTAGATACCCCCTCCATGTGGGTACTGATGTCCTTGTTGGGCCTGGTGACAATCACATCCTTGCCCTCCCAGTTACATTCCACCTGGACTATGGGAATATGTCTTCGAATGGAGGATATTTACCTCCATACCCCCTCACCTCGGTCTTGCTTACTAGAAGCCTTGTCGACTTTGAAGTCGTCTTCAATGGAACAACCCTGAGGAACGAAACTTTTCAAAGAAGGCTCTAGGACTGTGATGACCCACTAGGTCACTTATAGTTTACCCTTCATTTTTGTGTACTAAGACCTCGAATAGCTCAGTTTAGCCTTCCTCGATTTACGTGCATAGTCCGTGTCTTTTTTCGAATAATTTTTAAATGGCAAATTTATGAAAAAGTGAAATTTAGCCATAAAAACTCATTTAAGTTGACTACGGTAAACGCTTTGTGTAAACGGACCCGGATCAGTGTTTTGATGGTTCCAGTAGATCCGTGTCGTGATTTAGAACTTGGGCGTATGCTCGAAATCAAACTCGGAAGTCCCTAACTTGATTTAAAGTAATTTGTTAAAAACTAGCAATTTAAAGGTTTAAAGAATTCCTAAGTTTGATCGTAGGTTTACATTGTTGCTACTGGATTTAGATTTTGGTTCTGAGACATGGTATAGGTTCATTTAAGTATTTATGACTAATCTCCAAAATTTGGTGCAAAACGGAGTTGATTTGACATGATTCGGACGTCCGGTTGAAAAATTGAAAGTTTTTAAGTTTCTTTGAAAATTTCATTCGTTTTGGTGTACGATTCGTAGTTCTAGGTGTTTTAATCGCGCTAGCGAGTTCGTATGATGTTATTACACTTGTGTGCATCTTTGATTTGGAGCCCGAGGGGCTCAGGTGAGTTTTAGATAGGCTACGGAGTGATTTTTGAACTTAGAAAGTTGCTGGTGTGACCTGGTGTGCAGGTCTCGCAATTGCAAGCCCAGGGATCGCAATTGCAACATATGGACAAGTATGTGATGCTCGCATTTGCGAACATCCTGTTAGCAATTGAAAAGATGGCCTGGGACAGCAGAGATCACATTTGCGATCATTTGACCGCTTGTGCGACATGTCCAAGTTCGCATTTGCGAACAAGTCATCGCAAATGCGATGAATGCAGAGATGGGAGTTCTTCAAAAATGCGATAGTTTCTCGCATTTGCGGGGTTCGACAGGTCGCAATTGTGATATCTGCGCCTGGAAAAAAGGCTGAGAACGTGGGATTTAGCTCATTTTTCACAAACTCTCAATCCTAAACACCCTAGATGCGATTTTCTAAGAGGAGTTTCTTCCCAAAAACATTGGTAAGAAACTTTAATCTATTTCTTCTCAATTACCCATTACTTTCCAAGTGTTTTGAACATTAAATCTAGGATTTTCATGGTAGAGATTAGGGATTTGGGTAGAATTAGGGATTTTTGTAAATATAGGATTTAGACCTCGAATTGAGGTCGGATTTCGAAACTAATTACATAAATGGGCTCGAGGGTGAATGGGTGATTGGGTTTTGGTTCGAATCTCAGGTTTTGACCAAGCGAGCCCAGGGTTGACTTTTGTTGACTTTTTAAAAAATGATCTAAATGGAACCTTTTTCATTCGTGGGTAGTTGGTAGTTGTCTAAAGCTTTAGTTGTGAATCGTTTGATCCAAGTATTTGCCTAATAATTTGGGTGGGTTTTGGAATAACAGCCCTAACACTTACATCACTTGCGATCAAACAAAAAACAATAGAAAAAAATAAAGTTCCAGAAAGCGCACTCCAATTTGGAGCGGTAATAATAGGAGTAGTTGTTTCAACTTGAGCTTCAACTTTCAAAGGGCTGCAACTCACCATTGAAAATTAAAACTTGGCCATCCTTCTCAAGAAGCTTTGCCACAGCGGGTTCACTAGTGTAAAGAAAATCTTTGACATGAACACCAGTAAAAACCACTAACCATGGCCTAAGAACACTCTGCACACCTTTGAGATTATTGGCCAAGGACAAATACCTTCCTCAACTCAGGAAATAATTTCTCTCAATTGAAGTACCAAATTGGTGTTTCCCATCAAATCTTACCAATACTTTTGTCCAAATATTTGCAAGACATTCACTCAAGAAGATAACCAACCACCGAGAAGTCATATCCATGAAAACTCGTGAAAGTAGTCCTCTACCAGTGTGCGTGAAAATAGCCATCAATCACCGTTGTGGAAAAGTCGCTGGTGCATTTCCACACACACGAGAATTGGCCATCCTATCGAACAAATGTAACCATAGGGTCATGTAAATGGTTGCTTTCTCCATTGATCTTTCGAGAGCCGCCCGTGCACCATAGCTAGCAATGCAATCTCGTTTTACGCGAGCTCACACCCATCAAGAAAACAATAGAAAGCACGACCAGCCATCTTATCGAACATTTGATGCTAAAGTAAGGAAGTGGCAAAGTTATCCTTCCCTTCTGACTAATTTGACTTGCGATAATCCATACACACACCTCACAACTGTTCACGCCGTTCTTCGCGTATAGGGCATCAATGGATCTGTCATATGGGTGACTCGCACTCCACTCCTTCCTGACCACGCTTGAATCCGGAGACACCTCAGAACTGATCGAGATGGAGATCAGGAATCGTCAAACCATTGGATCGAATTGTCTTGAAAACTTGGATACTCCAGAACTTCTTGCACGTTATAGGATGTATGCACAGGATGAGCCACCCTCAACAAATAGACTACCCGCACATGTACTCAGTCGTCACTCTCACTTTCAGTCACTTTCGATCTCCTCAACTGATCTTATGCATGCAACAAGCAGGCTGTATAGACCCGACCCGAATTTCCTCTATTCCACCCAATAGCCTTCTCCTCTTTGTAGAACCGTCAATGTGGAATCTACCTGCACGTGTAGTCAAAACAAAGAGGAGGAAAACCAGTGTAAAGTAGAACAAGGCCAAGAAATTCATACCTAAGAATGTGGAGGCACATGGCTTAAACTCCAAGGTAGGTGGCTCTCAATTATTATGGTGGGTGCTTCCTAATTTTCAAGATCCAAGGTTTCCAGTGGTTGCATAGTTGTATGAGCCATTCCTTGCAAAGAAGTTCAACACATTCCATGAAGCTATTCCATCTCGTCATCATCAAAGTTGAGGCAATGAATGGCCTCCAACATAACTTACCCATACATTGATTGTAGGCACTTTGATAACATCAATAATGGACATCGGTCACACCAAATCCACAAAAGAAACAGCATCACTATTGCACTTTTGTTGCCGGCATGGACTGGTACACACATGGAAATACCAAACTTTTCATCACCAACCCGAAAGTTAGTTCTCCGCCTCAAACATCACAAAGAGCCTTCCTGTAGCAAGGAAAGGTCTCCTAATAACAATGTCACTTCCATAATCAACTCACAATCTAGAGATGACAAAATCCGCCGGAAGAACAAATTATCAACCCGACCCAAAAACATTTCAATCACACCCTCGGCCTTTTATGGTACGATACGACACATATTGCAATCTCATATAGTGGGTCTTGTTTCCAATCCCCAAATTTTTGAAAAACCGAATAGCATCAATTATACTTGCCCCAAGATCAACAAAGAGCTTTAGCAAACTCAGCACTTCCTATTGCACAAGGAATCGTGAAAGCCGTAAATCCTCTACACACTTAGGAGCCATATTAATGACAACAATTGCATCTCAACTTTGATGAGTGACTTTGATAGTTCAAAATTCATTCGACCTTCTTCTTTGTCACTGAAGATCTTTCATTAAACTTTTCTAAAACTAGCCGATTTGTTCCAAATGTTGAGCCAATGGAACATTGATTGGGAGATCTCTTCATCATTTTGAATGAAACTTCTTGAATTGAATTCTCACCATTTTTGCTTGGCAAATTCTTTGAGGTCATGGAGGTGGAAGGCTTAAGGCATATGGTGCCGTTTTGCTTGTTTGCACTATCCGGCTCCGTAATGTCAATAATCGTGTTTCCCTTTAGAAGGGTTCACCTCCTCTTGAGATCTCTTGCCAACACTATCATCAAATATCAATCGGGAAGCTTTCCTCATTAAGTTAACGAACACTGTTCGGGATCGCTTTCTCTTTGCATCACTATGATTATCAATCAACAAGTCGCTTCGCACTTGAGGTGGTTTGCATTCCCGCTCTTCCACGTTCTTGTGATAACCTCCAACAGCATGTCCATGTATTGTTACGCCACACCTTTGGGGTTACGCAACGGTTATCACTTGTAGTGGCCCCTTAAGGACGAGAATTAAAGCTTTAAAGAATTGCCCCAATTTGCAGCTTCTGGTGTGGAATTGATGAGTGTTGTTGTGTGAGGCAAGTTGGCATGCCGAACCTCGGCATTCCTTTTCCATCAATTTGTCTTGAAGATACTTTCAAAATATCCATCTCAACTGTCTTGAGAGAACTTGAACCATGGGGAAAGGAACAGAGATGGTTTCTCCGAGGTTGTTATGATCACATTGGGGGCTCTTTGAAACCACGCCAGCTCCGTTGCCTGATTGTTACTCCAACCACTTGATTGATTGCCCTCCCAGAATTCCCGTTGGGTTTTCACTCCAATTTCCTTGATTGTTGTTTCCACTCCAATTTCCTTGAATTTTCGGCGGTGATAGGACCAATTCCCTTGGTTGTTAGAATTCCAATTGCCCATGAATTATTTTTGGGTCGCCATTGTTGTTGGTTTTGGCGCCTTTGGATAGTTGCTTCTCTTCTGCTCTGAAAAGTTATCACATATTTCACTTCTTCTCTCGTTCGCTCATTATAGAAATCTTTCTTGCTCAAAAAAACCAACCCATCATCTTGCACAGTAGTTCTCTACTCGATTGCACTTGTGGGACACCTTAGTCCCTGCTCATTATTCCAACCAAAACGTTCACTTCTTTCATAGAATGATACTTGCTTAGGACGCTTGACACTTGACTAAGTTGAGCCTTGTTTCTAGTTGATTCATGTAGTGTCAATTCACGGGCAATGGCTTGCCCATGGTCAATGCATTTTATTTTAATAGCGGTGGATCAGTTTGGATCACCCTTGTGGAACATTGTCGCTGGATATTGCTAAGCCGGACAGACGTTTACTGCCCATACTCATCTATAGATTCCACGAAGCCGCCTCCGCGATAAGGCATGGAGTCAAGAAGTGTCCCACCGGCTAATTGATTCACTAAAGCCATTGGTTGTGTGTGGTTGACTACCCACAAACAAGGTTTATCGTAATCATGTTTTCCTTCATATCATTGTTGGGACTTCCTAAACCATTGTCTATAGCGCTCTCAATTATTCGTGTAATGGTTCATTCAGAGATCCTTTCTTGATATCCAAAGATCTCAATCACGAGTGTAGCCATGTTCCCAGGAGAGAGAAAAACTTAGCAATGAACTTTCTGCCAACTCATCCCAAGTGTGAATTGTAATGTCCCGGCAATGTGTTTGTCCAACCAATCTGAAAGCTTTCCCCGTTAAGAGAACCAGGGAATAGGCACATTAGTCAATGAGATCCTCGAAAACATTGGTCTGCTCTCATCCCACGAACATGTATCACACAAAAGCCTTCAAAATCATTTATAAGCATTTGAGTTGGTGCGCATGGGTTTTTTGGGAAATTCGAATAGTTTCACACCTTGAGCTAATGGGCGAGGGAGCATATTGCAGCACTCGTGCGATGACCTTTCGTGGCGGCAATACCTGTGTGTGAGCCGCTCGTGGTGTGAGGTAGTGGGTGGAAAAAGCAACATTGTCATGAGGGACTCGGCCCTACTCTGATTGAGTCAGGGGCTCCTTGAGGTAACCTCCTCTACTTGTTCTTGCGCTGCGCCGTCCAATTCCCAACGCAAATTACTCCCCGAGAGCTCAAATGTGTTCAACTATGGTGTACGCTATAATTTTCAATAAACAATGTAGTAACATGGAAAAGAGAAAGAGAATATTTCCGTAAAAACACAATCAAATATATAGCTATAAAACCATTTTAACTCCCCGACAAACAGCGCCAAAAAATTGATCCACATGCCAATTCCGCTTAATAGTCAGTAGAAATGATTGTTGAAGAATAGTCACCCAACAAGAGCCGAGGATCCGATTCCACATTGGATTTTTAGTATGGGTGTTAGGCGGGCGATAACACTTAGCATGAGAGTAAATGAAATAGCCTAAATTTGCGCTTGCCAAAACAAGGGAATTTGTTTCTACCTCCTAATAGTTCAATACACTAACATATGAAATCTAAGGATAAGAAACTATAAAAGCATAACTATTTCTTGTTGTTTTTCCAAATGGATAGACCTGAAGGTAGGACCAGCGGCCTTAGGTACTTATTTGTTTGAGACAGCCAATACTCCAGCAGAAGTTCCAGTGACAGCGCCAACGATTCCAGAGCAAGACACAGAGTGCCTCCGAAGAGGAGAGGCTAAGGACTAATACCCTAGAGCAGTATGGATGCAATCATCTAGTTGGCGGAACGCCACGGATGGCTTCCTCCAGTCAGGCCCCGGTTGTACCAGAGACCGAGCCAAGTAACAGGTCACAGGTCCCAGGGTCCCAGCAGCTGTGAGGAGCAGAATAGCACCGGGAGACCAGTCTGAGGTTCCCGATCTGATAACGATCGGAGGACCCAGATGACCTCAACATTGATCCTAGATCAGGACGGAACTGAGGCTTAGGGAGTCCTCAATATCTTTGCACTTTATTACGTTTTGGATGCTTATTTTTGTAGTTGTTGGGCATTGGGCAAATGCTCAGCTATTATTCGAGGAGGTGGCAGTGGCCCTTGCAATTTGGAATGACTGTATATGATGATTGGATCACTAGTTTTATGCTTTTCTTGACTTTTTCATTTGGTCTGTATATAATCTTAGCATTTGATTAACTTTTATCGTAAGTTTTTATCTTTCTTTGGTTCTGTAATAAAGTTACACACATTGTATATATTGCATTCTTCCCGTTGTATATATTCACCTCCCGGTATTGTACATAATTCATCTCTAATTGTCCATTTCTTCGGCAATTTTTTTTTCATTTTGTAGCTCTTTATATGGGCTCATAGCCTTTGTTTTGCTTTGGAACGTTTATAATAGGCTTTGTTTTCTATATGCCATGATCTTTCGCAAAGGTTGGAGTTTGTGTTGGTAAACGGGTGGCTCTTCCCAACTGATAGATGGCCGGTGCACAGACCTTCTTAAGCGTTTGAGTTCGTTTTGTGTTTTTGTTTTTCTGTAGTTTTATTAGAGTTAGGTGTACCCAGCTGTCTTTGGCCCAGCACATTGTTTTGCAATCCATAGGTCCAAAGACAAAAAATGTTGTGTTTGGGATGGTGAAAGTTGTGGGGTGAGATCTGCGTTGGCCAGCATAACACTCAGTGTTTTGAGCCTATTTATGCGGTCCTATATGCGTTCTGTTGGTTGTTGTGGGCCCGGTGTCATTGTCGCTCTGGGTGAAGAATCTAGCCCAGCGTTGTTGGAGAACATTTGCCGGCCAATCCGAGCATGTCTTGGAACTTGATGTTTGGCGAACAATATTAAGATGACAATTTGAACTTGGGAAGTGATTATAGGGCTCTCCTTGATCCAAACTGATAGTTGAACAAATTTCCATATAGCCTAACCAATGATATGAGATCTTATAGTTAACGCCTGCTTTTGAGCCCTTAGAACCTTTTTTCTTCAAGAAAACCATGTTACAGCCTAATGCCGCTTTCTAAAAGATACGCCTCCGTCTTTGCACCGAGCGATCTTTCTTGAGCACATTTGGCGAAAAGTATATGAGTTGTGGGGGAGAGACGAGGAGTGGCAACAAATGGATAAAAAGGTCACAACAGTGAAGAAAAGGAAAGTCAATTTAAAATGAAGAAAGCAAAAAGACAGAAATAAAGAAAAGTTCAATGTGAAAAAGGAATAAGAAAGGTCGATCAGAGAAAGCAGTGAAAAAAAAAGACAAGCGATGTGGAGAGTTGAAAAAAAAGGAGAAAAAGGTTTGAAATGAAACAAAGAGTGACAATGTGTGCTTCTAACCCCTTGAAAGAGTGAAAATTGACTCAAAGAGTTAAAAACAAGTGAATTGTGCCAAAGAATGAATCAAAAGAATGTGCTTAAGGGAGAAGATGAAACCACTTAGACGCAAAACCATTTACCTAACCGCTGAACCAAAAGCCATCATACAAATGACTTCCCAAAAGCCTATTATGATCTTTGAGTTGAAATGAAGCTTACATTAGTGGATTACTTAATCATAAGGGCAAGCATATGGTACCCTAGAGCCATTAGACTTGTGGGACCTTCTCTTGAGCGAGATGAGTGAACTCCATTAACGCTCGTTTTGTTTGCCAACTAATTCTAAAGGTGAGGTTGCTTAGGAGAGTGAGGATGTGTGAGTTGGTTCCATTCAATTACCAAGAAGTAAATTGAAAGAGTTCGTGATCGTGCTTGAGTCAACTCTTGATGCTCTTAGTGTCGCACCTTAATCCATGGTTGTTTCAAAAAGTTTAAATGATTGTTTATGAGATTCCATGTCGTATTGAGATGCAATTGGTAGTCCAATTGATGCTTTGTTGAGGTACTTTAGGATAGCTTGAAATTCTTAGGATTTACCTTAAGGAGATGGGTCTCATTTTGTTTGCTTGAGGGAGCATAGCAAAAGCTTAAGTTGGTGGGAGGTATTGATACTAGGTGATTTTGATACGGTTACGTTATCTTACGCTCTTTTTGCTTATGTTTTTTGGTTATAAATTGTTACACAAATTAGTCCCAAAGGCTGCAAATAAGTGTGCTTGATTTGCAGGGTTTGATCGACAATAAGTGACGAACAACTGTCAAAGAATCGGCTCAAGAGGGAGTGAAAGACCTGCCTCAAATGCTATCATAAGACAAGAGCAAACTGAGGGCAAAAAGCCTAAGTACGGTCGTAATTCGACTTTGCGCGGTCCCGAGCTGGAGGTTTATTCTAGTATAGGATGGGCAAAACGAGGCTGTCAGGTCGACGCGGCCCGGCATTACACATTTTTTGGCGGTCGGCTTGGGCTTTTGCGAAATCGCGCTTGGGAGGGTGAATCCGGGTGGCCTCGTGAGGATGCGACGCGCGTGTGGCGAAGGCTCTAAACCGGCGGCTCGCAATGCAAGCTATGGACCGCGCAAGTACACCGGAGGACTTGTGCAGGTCCGTGGAAGGAGGAAGATATTTACAGTTGAGAGTTAGAATTGAATTTGCCATGGTCTGCGAGCAGAGCGAGCTGTTGCGAAACTCACGCGTCGATAACTTAGAGTACGGTTTACTCTTAGCGTTAGAACGACCCTTCTCGGAAGACCTAGCGCTCTCACCTTCCAACGCGCGAGGTCAGCGCGAGTCCCAAGTTGCGAGACGAAGCAACACAGAATTTGGAATAGCTTCGCCAAGAGCCTAAGTGCGCCAGCTCCGCCATCCATCTTGGCCCGAGCCTGCATTCTGACCACCCGAGCCGGAGCACTGTTCGTCTGTATCCACAGTAGTCTACTATCCACGTTAGTACTCAAATAAGCGAACGCGTTTTCCTCCATTTTTGATATCAGTGGGTTATCAGTTGTTCCTATTACCATGTCAGAAACTTAGACGCTAGCTCGGAGAACACCTCGCCAGTCTGTAGAACCATTAGTTCGAAGTCTATCCGTTCACGCTTCATAATATCTAAAGGATAGATTCCTCGTTTATTTTGTCACACTTTCGCATTTGTCTTATATTGAGATTTTTGAGGAATCTTAATGTTAAGTTTTCAAGCTATTTAATCGCTCTTACCTTCTTTGCCTTCGTTCAATTTGGGCGCGATAGAGTGGCTATTATAATGCGAATTACGCACTTTAGTGCAGTCGGGCCAGTCAACTCGTAGTGTTGGGTGAATACTGGTGAGCAATACGCTTGTCTTAATGATACTATATCAAACATCAGGTTATAAGATTGAGACTTTAGGGTTGTGGGAATGTCTAATAAATTTTTGTGGTCAGAATGAATATATGAAGAGTATTTATATCTATTAATAATTTAAAGCCAAAAAGGAGCGGTGGTTAAAAAACTGCAACAGTATCTTAAACTAATCCTCGCCTAGAGTATGTGTGCAAGTAACGTTTCTCCACCTTCGGACTCTTACTAGCAGAGAGACAAGTACCCATAAGCTCCAATAATATTGTGAGCGCGCTAGCAAGGACTATCTTGATAAGAGAAAAACTAGCAATGAGAGAAAGACCTTGCAATACTCCAATAGTAGAGGGTAATAAATCCATATCGAGGAAAAGGAAAATTACACTCGCCGTAATCTGTGACACACACGTCTTAGTTGCTCCTGTAGCTAATAAAATCTCATCCTGACACAACCCTATTGGTTTTGGTCCTGCGGAGAGAACTAAGTCAGAAATAGGTAACCTAGAATTACAATTTCTCAATAACCGACCGAATGGAAATCATTAACCAAGATTTAAAACTTTGAAACAAACCATGGATTGAGAGAGGTTGTGAGTGCGAAGGCTATTGGAAGGTAAAAGCAAATCATTAAGAGTTGATCAAGGCACTGCTAAAGCAAAGACGACTTCTGGATCAATTATAACTGTAGGGTGTGTAAAGGGTGCGAGTGATATAGCCACATCGCTCCTGACATCGGTAAAATAAACCGGCACCCACCCTACCTTTAAGAAAAGTGGCTACACGTCAAATTCAGGGTGTTTCGGTTGTCGAAATTTTAAGTCGTTTTTATCTCGGTCGGCTTCCACGTTCATGGATAATAATAAGTGAATCTATTTCGAAATATTGTTCGCTGCAGTGAGTTTCACGTTTGCTCTAAGGTACCATGTAATTTATCGGCTTGCTTCTCTTTCGGATATAAACCGAGAAAACTCAAAATTTAGGGCTAATCTAATGTAGACTATTATAAGTACATCATCATTTAATACACAATGATAGTCTATTTACTATCACCAGGAGGCTTGCTCCAAGTTGATTAACAGTATGGTGAGTCAACACATTGGTGAGTCGCCGAAATTGTCGGCCATTATCGAGGGTGCACGCAAAAGGAAAGTATTCAGAGTCCATCCTGGAGTCTAGCATCACGCCAATTTACCGCCTATTAGTCATCAGATCATCTTCACCTATAAAACGACAAATCATTCTCCCTATATTTTTAGTATTCTTAATGATTTTGAGGGCATAGAATGGTTCACCCCCGTCGCATAGCTAAATCTCTTACTGAAATCCTTCATCTGTATTCAAACTCTGCATCTCTCTGGTCCTGTACCGAAAATGTGGGCGTAGCTGCGAAACGGTGCGATAAGCGAACTGCGGAAAGTCAAACTCGCTCGAACGACTAGATATCTATCCTCTCTATCCCAAAAGTTAGTGAGAGTCTTTATTTGAGTTCTGCATGGTTACGTTATCCTTCGTATCAGTTTCTAATAGAGTGACCGTATTTTCTTGAGGTACTTCTTCTTCGTATTTTCTTGTAGTTTTATTCGACTTCGTTTTTATGCGATACTTTTTCTTGTATCATTTCTTTCACTGAAGTCTGACTGCGTCTTATCTTTTTCTTACAGGTACCATTCTTGAGAATTATTGAAGTTAATGCCCTTTATACTTTATCTAGTGAAATACTGTGTCTGTTACTTAGGATTTAACTTATATTATCTCTCTACTAATTTGCGTTTCTTTTTTTCCGTCCTTTGGCATTCTGTTCCTAAATTGATGATACATAATTTTGTGTATTTACTTTGTCCTCTCGTGCTAATTACTTCACATCATATTGTGCTTTTTACCCCTTTGTGTGCCAGCCTCCTCGTCGCTCCAACTTTTACTCACACTATCATATATTCTTTCATATCTTTTTCGTCTAAGATGAGGGCTACATTTTGAGAAAGCTCAACGAACAATTGGTGTTATCGTAATATAGAGGAATTGAAAGAACTGTGTCCAACAATGGTATAAGGGTTCTTTATTAGACAATGTTGTATAAGACCTTGCAAAACCTATTGAGAGTCTTCTCCTATACGAAATTAAATGTGGAAATAACTAGGTGTCTAAGATTGTTCTAACGAGAGGGAATAATACTAACAGGCTAGAGGAAATAAAGTAAGTCAGAAAAGCCATGAGGATACAGAGAAGTTTTGAACTATGCCTATGGTATTTTGCTTCAAAGACTCGCTATCGTCCAAGAAATAGGAAAGCAGAGGAAGAGCCTAAAACACCATTCTATAGTATCTGGCAAGCAAGGTTTACATCCCACTTTACACAACACCCTCTTTTAACCGTATAGCCATTATATCACAACAGAGAGAAACCACAAATCCCGAACGCGAACCTACAAAAAAGCCGAAACGAACCAGAAATACGGCTTGTGTGAGACTTTTTAATATAAAACTACCAGAGAGACATCTGCGAGAACAATCGGAACATTAACCGCACACCGCTACTATGTGTCATTCAATAACGCAGACAACCAGACTGGAACTCCACGCCGCGTGAGGCTTATCCATACATTTATCCCCTATATAGAATGTCAAATCGATCGAACCTTAGTTAGTCATCTAGCCAGTAACAGTACTGACACTAGGGTGAACTCATCCGAGCACACTAGTCGCTCACTTGCTATCGCCCATTAGTATTACAATCAGCGGTTAGCACCAATATACTCGCTAGACTAATTGTAGTCTACAATAATAGTGTGATACACACTAAATCATTCTTTATCCCACAAATTAATAACAAAAAAAACAAACAATTGTATGTGAAGTTGACATTTGAATGCATTACAGCAACTCCAGATCTGAATAAATACAAAAATGCAATCACCACAATTTTCTGTAGCTGCTCCTAGGGACACCAATTCGAAATGCTCTCGCGAGGTAACCCTACTATTCGAGAGGACGTATATAAAAGTATTATGACGAGAAAAACAAAACTCAAAACCTTTATGCTCCTTTTCCATGAAAGACGGATGTTAAAGCAAGCGGATTCTCGACTCCTACTCCAAGGTACTCAAACTATGAGGATCTGCACACGAATAAGGGAACAGGAGTACCAACCGCCTACGATTCATCCCCACATGTAAAAAATCAGTAGTCTGCAGCCCTAAACCTTCTTGATGAAGTAGTAGAAGCCGAGATCGAGGCCAAATGCGAAGTCACTGAACATAAAATTGTGACACGACAATAGGACGTAATTAATTATAAGTAAACAAGAAGATAGACCCATAGAGATGTAAGAATCAAAATAGGCTAGGTGGCAAAAGCTTAACTAAGTATGAGAGAAAATTCATGATTCGAGACATAATGAAGAAAAAAAAATTTTTGATATGCTCATAGGAGAGCGAACAATCGGAAGCAAGGTAGGAGTCTCCGAATGACAAGTCATATATACTCAATCTCAAATAACCGAGTGCCTAATTCCCAGACAGTCGGACAAACAATGTGTTAACTTTATCTAATATGTCTGCGGCGTCCCCCCGATCTCCCATCAAAGGACCAACTTGGTAAACAATTCGTTGAGGCGAGCACAGACCCAGTTCCCGGACCATATAAATCATATGTCATGCATCATAAGTCCCGTCTCCTATGTTCCGCCAATTTTCAATTCATTTACTTTTGCATATGTTTGTTGTGCAGCGTCATATCCGTTCCCCATAAATAATTTCAATCTAATGCATATGTAGGTAATCTAAATAACCAATATTGTCAAGAAATGCCCATGTATACATCAAGAGAGAGAATGTACGATGGAGAATAACACTGATTAACGAAAGAGGAGCTCGAACTACTCGCGATAGCTCAAATCTTACCTTAAATCTCAACGGATATCTGACCCATTAATAATCCGTTGACAAGTGAACTACATCATAGTGAAGCAACAATTAGATACGTAAAAGCTAAAGGCAAATTGAAGGCCACCAAACAATTTGGATATGTAAGGGGAAGAATATAGACATAGTCAGTACAAAAGGGCATGAAATTTTATTGGAGGGGATGATAATTTAATACAAAGAAAGTCCTGAAATTGAAAGTAGAAATTATAGGACGATGAAAAATCAAGTATAAAGCGATGGTATTAGACAAAGTTAAGAGGCATGAAGAACAAAGGTATAGTAGTTGATGGCAAATGAAATAGGGAAGCAAGTTAATGTAATCGGCTCATATACGACACCGTGTCGAAGCCGGTCGCATATTACGTGGCCGTTTCACATCATTAATTCACATAACTGTAGTTCCAAAGGGTCCTGCTAATTCCCCTCATAATCAGGGGTTAACCCAACACTACCATCGACTCCGTCAATCGACTCCAAAGTTTCAACCTATGGACTGCTTGCCTGTTTGAACACAAGCCTTCCAAAGCAACAGATGCAAAAGATTCCATCCGGTCTGACATATGGGCAGTTAAATGTGTACCATATAGATTAGTGCTGCAAGTCAATCTACACTGTTATGTCGGAGAAAGAGCTCCTCGTTATTGTGATTTGCAATTATCGAAAGTGTCAGCTCGTACTGAGTGGTGGCAGAAAAGGTTATTGTTTCCAGCACTGTTGTACCATGCGCGCTTTGTTATCTTTATTGAGTCAAAAAAAAGGTAGCTCAAAGCTTCGTAAGTGAGATTGGGTACTCTTTGTTACAGAGATATTTGATAGTGTGGCATCCAAGATAGGTATAATGGTTATTTATAATCTCAAGTGGCGGACCATCTTGTCCGTTTGAGGAGGAGGAGGGATTGGCCGCATGATGGTGCCCTGTGAAATCGATATGACTTCTCTTCCCAAATGAGTGCAACTTTTGCCATTTGTTCAATTGGAATAGAAGGTGCCTATTGGTTTCAACAGACTTAGCGGAAATTTTCTTATTGTGGAAATCTCCGGAGGAGTTTGTCCCTATCAAGCTTTAAAGAAAGATAGCTCAAACGATTATGTCAAGATATTTTATTGGATGAGAAGCATACCTTTTTTCTGATGTGTACGAATGGGGGTGAGTTAGTTAAGGTGTGCGTCGTAAGAAGAAGCAAGGTGATATTCCTTGGGATTGTCATTCTTCACCATATAGTTGGTCAGGATTCATGGTGTGATCAAGATACGGAACCAAAGGCGTTATTTTGTGGTTTTGTACGTCCTACTCTTTTACAAGGATGCTACGAGTGTGGTGAAAGGAAGAATTGATGATAGTCAGAATGGGTCGGTGGAACATCAAAGAAAAAGATGAAATGCCCCTCACAATGCCATCTAGTGGAGAATTGATAGTTTCGATGTTGTGGATTTGGAGCTGTGAATGGGTCCTTTTTGTGAGTTCCTTGTGGAGAACACCTATGTCCTTCTGGGTCGTGGGGTGGGATGTAGTGCGTGTCCAAATGGGTTGGAGTTCGTTGCTGTTTATACCCAACATGAGGGCGGGAAGTATATGGCTTCTGTGAAGAGGATAGTGGTGTGCACAAGAGGTTTAGGTATCTCCACGTGACAGGAGGGGAAATATTAAAGCGATGTGGGTTCACGTACTGTTTGCGGAGGACAGAGAGGCTGGGGTGTGTGGGGAACAACTTTACATAGGCAAAGTAAGGTGTCACTGCTCACAAAGTCATGAAGCTCCGATCACCCAGCATAGCTAGTGCTCAAAGTGTGAAGGTGCGTCAAACGGGAGAAAAAGAGTATCTTGTCTAGAAGGAATAGGGATGATGCTGGAATACCGGAGCGGAATTATCCATTGAGGGGGAAGCGCAAAGAAAAAGAAGGGGGAGGGGGCGAAAAAATAAACTGGAGGAAGATCTGATAGATGAGGTATATGGCTTTAATCTAGACCTTACTTTAACCATAAAACTGCCTATTTGTGGAATGTCTCCATACGCAAAATCGGTGTTTTCGGGGAAAAGTTCTTGGTGCATCTTCTGGGTGGAGATACATCAGGAGCACATAGGAAATGTGGGCGTACTCAAAGAAGTTTGATTATCTTAAGATCTTAGGTGTTTGGGCACATGTGAATGAATTTTGGATGAGTTCTGGTTTACCGGATATCAATATGGCTGATTCGTCAATGTGTAAGCTATTAAGAAAAGATTATAATATCTTCAGAACAGAATTACAAGTTGGAAGAAAGAGTTCAAGGTGGCCCGATCTTGTATTTTTGTTTTAAGCTCAAAGATTGAGAGTGGTCCTAGGGAAAGCTAGATATGCCAATTGTGGAGTGTTCTCTTGTAAATTGTTTCAGGTAAATAGAATGAAAGAATACAAAAAACATTTGAAAGTATGTCCGAGGTCAAATTTGGTGCACTGGGTGAATGCAGGTATTATTGAGGTTATGGTTGGAGATAGCCATGCAGTGGCACCGGTCATTCACTGTCATCTATTGAGGAGTATATTTGCATCAATGTCGCGACTGATTGCAGATTTAGGCGTTTCTTGGGAAGGCGAGACCCAGTCTGGTCCTTTTTCTTTTGTATGTTAGGTGATTTGAGATTCTATACATTGAGTTGGGAAGTATGGACCTATCAGGGGGAGAATGGTTAAGAGGGTTGGACAAAAATTATGGTTTCTGTGTTCAAAAATTCTATATCTGACAACACTTTATGTGTATGTGGGCCGACATATTAATGTTTGGTGTCAAATTGGCAGGAGAGCATTGTCGGCACTGCGACAGTGCTCATGCGGAGCCTCGACAAATGAAATATTAAAAAGTGTCAGATTAATTTTTATACTCTCGTTGCGATTTTACATGTTATTGGTTGAGTTAGCTGAGTCTGTGACCAATCGGCGGATGAGATCCGACGGTCGCACCAGTTAAAAAGTTTGTGTGAACCCTGGTCACGGTTGAACTTGAGAGATTTGTGTGCAATCACAGGTGACAGAAAAAGCGTGGCGCCGTGTTAAACGAGTGTATTCCCGCTCGTATATCTGATTTGGCAATAGTTAACGGAGAAGTAGAGATCATTTTTAGCCTCTTTTTTCATTCTCCGACACATAACCTTTGCTCTGTTTGATTTTCTTAGAGATTCTGTGTAGCTGCCCGAGGTAGCACACCAACCACATGTTATCCTGGTGCGACTTGTGAATGCCAGTTGTCACTCTATTACGCGGATATTGGCATTCATATTGTCCTGGTTAAAATTTTTGTGTTGGTGGTTAATTGGTTTAGAGAGTTTAATGTTGCTTTTTGTGAGGCGAGTTCTGTTATGTATGTTATGTTCTTAGTTTCTTGTGCCATATGCTGAGTGTTAGATTTCGATATGCGGTTTATTATATGGTTTGGTGGCATTTGAAGTGACTATTTGCATAGCTATGGCGCTGATGAGTTGTGCGAGCTTTCAGTGTCAGAATCTTTTATGCTCAGTTTACTATGGTGGCGCGTAATGTCCTATTTTTTGTGCAGTAATTGGCATAAAATGTAAGTAGGGAGAGAGGAGATATGATTGTGTGCATGGTGTAGAACTTATGGAAAGTATTGCGTGCTGCGCATTGCGCGTTTGAAATTGTATTGACTGCAGGGTGTTACGAGTGTATGCACGTTTAGTGAGCATGAGCAAGGTCTTGCTAACCGTGCAAAAAACTATATAATGTTGCGGACCGCAGACGGTTCTTCTGCGGCCCTGAGGCAGAACTACGCGAATCGTTATATGAGCGTTGTCGTAGAGAGACGCTGAGACGTTGAGGTGAATAGTCTTGAATTTGGCGCGCTACTTGAGATTTGTGGGCGGACCAGCACGTCGCTAATTGAGCGACGTACCAAGATTTATAGCGAGATCCGCGATTCCTGTTTCGATCCCCTTAGCAATGAACAATTGTGTGGACCGCAAGTAACCACGTACCCTGCAAACCCTCTTGTTCTTAATCCCAGACCTCACTGGATGTTTCCATACATTCACTCAATTACTCTACAGAGAGGCACGAGTGACAATGAAATGATGGCTTGTCAAACGTAAATAATATCTTTATTCTTGATAACAGACCATGAGTACGATCGTGGAGGCTCGAGGTGTCGACCACTAAAGAGGGGAGAGGTGAAGCTAATCAAAGGGTCGAGATTAGATTGCCTGTGACCTATTGCCCTTTGTTGCGAGCCTAAGACAATTAATGGGAGAAGAATATCTGCTACAGTCATGGTGAGTGTAATAAGGTGACAACCTTGATACCAGGCTAGTTACAGAACACTGCTCGAGTCTGACTTGGATTGTACAAGACACTCTCCGAAGGCTAGTTCCTATGTCCCGTCTACGTGGAAATTGTACCCCCACCGATAGAAACAAGGTGGTATTGCCACCCTCGTTGCCATCGCCCTATAGGCGCTACTAATACAGGTAGAGCATGAGAAGCTACCCCAGAACATGTTCTAGGCTCACAGATGGGTGAGATGATAATCCAACTGCAGTGAGTGCTAGCCTTTCTTACATGACTTACTATGATGGCTCGTCCGAGTGCGAGAGAGTGTCTTAGCGGCAGACACTCTGAATGCCAGTAGGCTCTGACAGTCCAGACTATCGAGAGGGCATACGATGCTTTTACATGGGGAGATTGCCTATATGTGGATTGGTAGGAGGGCAGTTGGCGGAGCATGTTGGGTATAGCTGGACGGGTGTGGAAGGAGATTCATAAGACAAGAGAGTATATGTCTAAACATTTGGTAGGAAGGGTGGTAGGTGGCGAGCCTTCCTCGAATTATTCGATCATCATGTTGTGAGTCCAGAAGTGATAGTTCGTTATGGCTGAGAGACAGTCTTTTGAAGGATTTTGAGAAATAACAAACGCCGCGATCTTTGAGGCAATTCAAAGAAAGAAAGGTTCTTGATATTGCTGTCCATGTTACAGGAGGCCGGAGGTTTGAGGATGGCCTGTAAGGAGAATACCTTTAATGCTGAGAAGTTCTATGTCTTAATTGTTTGGGCGTCACGAGGTATTGAATATAAGATATTTGGGACTATTAGTGCCCGAAGCGCGAGCGAGAACTGCTATCCTCGAGAATGCGAAAGGTTTCCGATCAGCGATACATGTGAACGCTAGAAGTGCTGTATTCTTAGGATAATATTGGTAGGCGACCGGTAGAGACCAAGAATGATGTGTTACTCCTGGAGAAATATTGCTAATTGCAATGGGCCAAAGTCTAAGCCTGGCGTTGATGAAATTGTAGCTCCCATGTCCACCAACTAGCCATCTCGATTTATTGCCGATGTTGTTAAGGAGTCGGCCAGTTTTCAGGGACGAAAACTAAACTTCATAATCGGGATACTGTGCGATGATCTGAAGGGGTGGCAGAACCTTGTGTTAGCGATCAGGTGACTTTTGACCATGCCAGACTCGAGACAACATGTAGCTAGTTGCCTCGTGGCTTAGTTCTTTTGGTGCTGTCCAATCAACTGGCCGATTAACCCAAATCAATTTGGGCTGGTCGGTATGGTCCGCCAATACATTCATTGATAAAGCAGCAAGATACTAGCTCGGCCCTAGCGCCTTATCCTGTAATTACGATTACAGATGTACTTTGTGACGTAGAAGTGAGCGATAGAGGATAGCGATGTCTTATTGACCTGAAGACCATTAATAAAACACGCCTAAAGCCGTATAAAGCTCGAAGTCAAGATGTTTGGTGATCTGGTAATATTGTTTGGCAACATGATGCGAGCTGAAAAGACTAACCAAAGACCAAATGCCTAGGCCTCTCAAATACATTAACAAGGACGGTCCTGATGAGCTCGCAGTGGTAGTTCTCTTTTGAGAGAAAACGAAGCTGATGTCTTCATTTCCACCAAAACTGTGAAGATCCCTTGCTCAGGTTGAGACCTTATTTGCAAGGAATGGGGCTATCCTCTGCGCATCTTCCTCTAGCTCCTACAATACAGCCCCCAAGGGCAAGCCCTCTACCTTAAAGCTTTAGCGCACAGAGCTTGCCATAATACAAATCTGTATTACTTCACTCTTGAGGTAACTAGTACCCTTGGCACATTATATGAGAGCGAAATTCAGTCGAGCAACTCAGATTGCAGACACACTACCAATATCATAAATGATATGCTAGAACGTATCGAGAAGAATAGCAACACACATAACACTCACACATAGCACTTGGACTTCTGTAGGCCTAATCGTCCACATAATATATGACTGTAGCTCTCAACATATCGATTCTGCACAAACCATACAAGTAAAGAGTCAATTGGGACACTATAAGGTACAACATGGCTTGTGAGCGTATTGACGCTAGTGTGGTCCTATAAGGAACATTGATACATTGATTGAGAAAGCTCCCAGCAAGCAAAGAAAATAGTTTGACCAATCTTCAAACAGAAGAGGTACCAGTACTTCTCGTAACAGCAGGGTTCTGCAACTTAAAGATATGCCAGAGCTGCCACGCGCGCCACTCAGTCCGCCACCCAAGATCCCACTCAGCAATCAATCAGACCAGCGGTCTACGAACAACACACGAAGCTATGACACGAGTCTGATTCAGTAGACCTATGGACATATTGCTAGCCGACGGGAGCGACGTAACTAAGGCACTGCCATTTTGCATGCAGTGAGAGAGCCGAATCTAAGCGGATTGGAGTAATCGACTACTAGAACCACTCTCATCCATTGATCCTAGATCTATTCGTAAAAGAACGATGATGAGAGTAGACTATGCAATGCTATGGCGCTATGCTGAAGTGTCAAGGGAATAATTCAATTGGGTTTGACCCGCGGGCTGATGGTCTAGGTAGAATATATCTCGCGGCGCGATCTCATGATAAGCTCATGAGACTTCTCCGGTTCAATTCCGATAGGTGGACTGCCAACAGGTAGGGATTTGCGCTGGGGCTAATGTACGTATACGCCTCTCTCCTTAGCTCACTCTATAAAAATTTGACATAATGAATTGATTCCTGACAAGAAGCGGCGTTGAAAACAAGTCATATGTTGGGGAGACAGAGATGCCGTTAGCTTTATACAGGGGAGGTGGGAGTGGATTACATTGTTGAGTACATTGTACTAACATTCGCCAAGCTTCATATCAATAGTCAAGAAAAAGTGATACAAGTGAATATACTTTGCCCACCTTTCTTAACTAAAGATGTCAAAATAAGTGTCATAGCGAATTCGAGGGAACGTTGGGTGTGGTCCGTCTGCTGCTTTCCACTGTTTATGTCGTTTTGTATTCTGGAGTTATCTATCTTTATAGAGGATTTGTGATGTGTTCAATTATGCTTCTGTTTATGCGGGCCGTTATCGATTCAACACCACAATCTCCTTTCTATTTAGGCGGGTTGTCTAATAGAGTATACAAGCAGATAATGGCTCATATCTTTTAACATGACTTTTGGGTAGATAATAACCTTTATGGGATACTATTTTGCTCTTCTAGAATGCCCATGTCTGTAATCGTGAGGGATCTATCCAAGGCGGTATGTTTTCCCTGATAGATGAACCAGTGGTGATGACTCGGTACCGCAACAGATGATTAGTGCGTATTTCACACGTGCTCATTGGTACCTTGGCAAATGGATATGAAGAATTTGTTTTTTTGAGTTAGCTTGTAATTAAATGAGTGAGTTAGTTAGAGATTTATAAATAATATAATAGGGCGCACTAATGCACTCAAGTCTTGCACCAACTCATTGCTGCAGACAAAAGAGTTACTTCATGTTTTTTAACTTTGTACGTGGCACCAACACACTTTAAAGTACACATGTACCATTGATAGAGTACAGTAATTAACCTAACGTTGTTGGAGAATGTAAAGAGAGTATGCTTCTAGGCTTGCTCATTGACTTGAGCCGCGTTGGAGTATGGTATCTTTTGGTATATGCATCATGGAATTTGATTTATATATGCACCCTATAACGTGAGCTTTAACGTGTGATTGTGTTCATTTCGTTGCCTCTTCCCTTTTTATATCGACATCCCGAGTAGTCCTGCCTTATTACGGTTTTCGAGGTGTGCGTGAGGGGAGCTGGACTTTGCTGGCTTAGTTCCAATATGTTATACCGAGTGAGATATGTGTTCGACACGATATTGCTACACGAGATGTGTGTCAAAGGCTGTAAACAACCGAAGTTTTGAGATTAGGGTTATCTTGACCGACCTATTAATGAGTAGCTTTATAACTTGTTGAGCACGCTGCGCCTTTTAAGAACTTCTCCATATTGTCGTTGCTAGGCCGTTGTGTAGTGGGTTGGGCTGATTATTCAACCCGTTCAGTCGAATACGTTTTGCGTTATCTCCGCTCTAAGTCTAGCCTCTTTTTCGAGCTCTAACCTCTTCCAAGATTAGATAGAACCATAAGTTATAATATAGCCTTTAC
>NC_031996.1:8632077-8636186 GCF_001879085.1 Nicotiana attenuata | reverse complement strand
TCCTATAAAATTCCTATATTACACGATATTCTACTCATACTAGCAGCATATGTATAAACCTGAAAAATCTAAAGCCGAACCTGCAATTAATCTCACGATTCGACTAACATTTGTTATATTACAGCTATCATCACATTTAATCATTCATCTATTTCACCATTGCCCTAATTCATTATCAATCAAACTCTACATGACCTGAATTATACTAGATCTATGTCTAACTAGTGGAACTTATACAAAATGAAACACAAGCTGGTTATGGAGTACCGTTTTAACAGTCCATTTACATCAAAACTCAATAATCCAAATAATTCAATTCATAAAATCAAACAAAAGGCTGGTTCAGACATTTATTGATCACAACAGGACTCATAACAACAACCAGGCTGCACTCCTATTTCATCGAGCTACTGGACAGTCAATATTTGCTTTAGAGGCAGGATATGTACCTGGAATTACAAGGAGATAGAAGGAAAGGATCAGCAGCAGTCAAACGAGCAAGCAACAGCTAGAAATGACTTCCAAATGCCCAGGACACAATAGCAAAACTAGTCTATGGAAGCACAACACCAACACTCAACCAAACAAACTTGAATGACCCAATTCTACTTGAAATTGAACCTAACAACCCCAGAAAACCTTCAGCAATTTGGATGCACCCAAAATAACTTAAGTAAAACCCCAAATGACTTGCAATTGAGTCCAGACCACTAGCAATTCAAAGTAACCAACTGAAACTTCAATGTAATAGTATATTTTGGATTTCTACTGTATTTGTATTTGTTTTTGTTTTTGGATTTTTT
This sequence comes from Nicotiana attenuata, assembly GCF_001879085.1. NCBI lineage: Eukaryota > Viridiplantae > Streptophyta > Magnoliopsida > Solanales > Solanaceae > Nicotiana > Nicotiana attenuata. The sequence continues at coordinate 8,635,383 of NC_031996.1, read as the reverse complement.
TTTGATTTTTCTAAGATCTAGATTTAAATTTCAAAATTTTCAGAGTTTTTGAATCTCTAATGCTTCTAGAAACCTGTAGGAATTTTTCAGATTTCAAAACTTGTATTTTAAGGCAAGGCAATGCCCTTTTATAGGCAAAATTAGGGCTGCCTTCAGATTTTCACTTTGCCCCTAAGTCCCTCTTTTATTTTGAAATTTTTGCTTAGTTAGTCCTTAGAATTTTGACTTGTTGCCTAAGTTATTATCCTAAGTTCTTGAAATTATAGCTAAGGCCCTATTCTAGAAGATTCTAGGGAATTCTATCTTAATCTACAGTATTCTAACCTATTTTAAATGTCCAAAATACCCCTAACCACCCCTGAAATTACTAACCCTATGTCAACTAAACCCAACCCGTTTACCATAGTTAAAGTTTAACTATAATTGAAGCAAACAATCCTGGTTCAACTATATCCAAACAAACTAATAAGAACATCTACAAATTCTAATTAACACAAATAAAATTTTCAGCTATAACCAAACAGAGTTTAAAATTGAACCAATCTAATTAATTGAAATTGGACTTTAACTTTAATGAACACTAATATCCTAAGGTCAAAACAATGAATTAACAATTAACTCACAAGTAAAAATGGAAACTAAAGTAGAATTCATGTTAACAGCAATCAATCGTGCATCGAAGTCAGAAATACAAAAATATGAATCAAACCGAATCGAAATTAATTCTAAGAAAATTGAAGAGATGAACAGAGAAAAATCAAATTTAACTAAACTAATTAATAAAAGGTAAAAATTAAAGAACTAAACATTGAATTAATAAGACTCACTGAAAATTGAAACAGAACAAAAAGATTTCTAAAGAACTAGGGAATACATGAACTAAACACTGAATTAACCAACAGAAAAATCACAAGAAAATCCACAAAACAAAAATTAAACTAAAATAACACAAAACAGAATCAACAAACAAAAATAATCAAATAAGAAGGAACAACTCACTGATTTAACCCTAGCTGAATTGACTTTGAATTTGGCCCCAAAAATAATATTATATGTTTGTTCTTTGCCAAAACAAACACATAATATCGTTTTTGGAACCATTTGAATACTGATAAACTTCGAGTCTTCGACTCAGACTTGGACTCAAACCCTTGATTCGGGATTCGAATAGTTTCAACTAGCCTTGAAGGAATTCGGCTTAGGGTTTGGGAAGAGGGGGTTAAGGTGAGTCTAGGGTGTAGGTTTAGTTGGGTTTGGAGGCGGCGCCGCCACCAGAGAACAAAGGCGGCGGCTAGGGTTTTGAAATTTTGAGGAATTCCAGTGGCATTTGAGTGGGGACAGTGAAGGAATCGTGATGAGGGGGAAGAGAAGAGGCCTTGGTTTAAATTTGGAGGCCATTTGATGAGTTAGGGTTTTGGGTCAGGATCTTTTATTCAAGATTCGAAGAATTTGGTGGGGATTCGAGGGAAATGGAGTATAGATTCGGAAATAGGAGAAAGAGAGGAACATGGGGTGTAAATTTGGACGGATTTGGGTGATCGCCACCGGCGGAGGCGATTTCCGGCCGGCGGCCTACGGCGGGGGACGGTGGCGTTAGGGTTTGTATACTGGGGGTGTGGAGAGGATGGATGGAAAAGGGGGGTAGGGGGTCGTTTGGACATATATATATATATATATATATTCAGGGCTCCTCAGTTCTCGACCGTTGGATCCATCAACCTCGACGGTTGAGATCAACTGAGGAGTAGAAACGACGCCGTTTCGTCAATAAGGGGGCTGGACCGGGTAGTTTGGGGTTTGGGCTTGACCGGACAACAAGTTTGGAAGAGGTTTTGGGCTCGAATTTTTGGGCCCAAAGAATGATGGCCTGGTCCTTTTCATTTCCATTTCTTTTGGTTTATTTTCTTCTCTTTTCTTCTTTATTTATTTGAATTTTGGATTTTATTAAATGCAAAATTAAAAATAGCCAAAACCTAATTTAATTCTAAAATGAGACTAATTAAATTTCCTAGAATTAACTAGATCATAATTTTAAAACGAAAGTGAAATTAAAGGAACAAAAGATATAAAAGGATTATTTTTTGTTATTTTCTCTCTTATTTTCAATGATGTTTAATTAATATAAAAATCTAGTATTAGGTCCTAAATGCAAGTATGCTGTTTTTTTGTAATTTTCATTTTTTATAACACCTAAAAATGCACATAAAATGCAAATAAAACACAAAATCATGTAATTAATTCCTAAAAATTCAAATACTAAAAGAAAAATTCTAATTCAAATGAATTCTATAGGAGTAATTTAATCGTGGCAAAAATCACGTGCTCATAGCTGCCCCTCTTTGCTCGAAGACACGAAGGGTTTTCGGGCAAAGATAAATGAGCACCATGAAGGATTTTTGCCTGCTCAACACTCCAGGAGAAGCATTTTGAAAACCGTCTGACCGAACCCTGCTTCAAAGGTTGCCTACATATCCTTGGCTATAAAGGAATCAGGTCAGTGTAGTTCTGGAAGGTCTGGTAGCTGCTGCTACTGCTTGCTGACCCCCTTATTACACCAAAAGGAAAATTAAAGCTAAGCTAGCTATGCCTATCAACTATGAGTTTCAAGATTCCTATCTATAAATCTCTTGAAGCTTGATCTTGAGTCTTAGCTGATTTTGCTGTGGACTCCGATCTGAATCTTGATGCTCACAAGTTGTAGGTGTTGTTTCTTTCTGCAGCATTGGGTCAAAGCGGGATCGGCGGAGCTTATGACTTTAATCAAATTTTGAGCAATCCACACCTTTGTTGTCTTCAACATTTTGAATTCATTTCTTTTCGTTCTTTTCGTTCTTTTCTTCTTTTCTTTATTCTGGATTGAGACTCATTCCATTGGTCGTCTCGCACCCCTGTGCCTCGATGTTAGATCTGTTTAAGACACCAAAACAAACAAACAAACAAAATTTTTCTGCCCCAGTTTTCACTAGGAAAATTTCGTGAGTTAGTTGTGACACATATCTAAGCGATCAAATCAGGATTGTGTAGGGAGATCCTTGGTTTTTGGCCGGCATTTGGAAAGAAAAAGCTCCTCGGTTTTGGCCGGGATTAGGAAAGAAAAAGCTCCTCGGTTTTATGGCCGGGAGATCCTCGATTTTTTGGCCGGGATTTGGAAAGAAAAGGCTCCTCGGTTTTTTGTCCGAGAGATCCTCGGTTTTTGGCCGGGATTTGAAAAGAAAGAGCTCCTCGGTTTTTGGCCGGAAGATCCTCGGTTTTTAGCCGGGATTTGGAAAGAAAAAGCTCCTCGGTTTTTTGGCCGGGAGATCCTCG
>NC_031996.1:8576177-8632070 GCF_001879085.1 Nicotiana attenuata | reverse complement strand
ACCTCATTCGGTTCAACTAAAGCATGTGATATCAAGCAAAGCACTGACTGATTTATAAAATTATGGAGCAAGGAAATCTAAGTTCCAACAACAATTTATTTCAATCAAAGAGCAAGAGAATTACTAAACTTCATCACTAGTTAAATTTCCTGTTCCAAATTTGAACGGCTCTCACCACACATGAAGAACAATTAATATTAAAGAGAAGAATGAGATAAACCTGAAGTTAGAGTTTTCTGATTAATCAAACCGAGGCAGTTACACGGACTGAAACAGAGCAACAGTTACAACTATAATTCAAAACAGCTTCAAGCGAATCGGCAAAAATCGAACCGGAATTTTGGACTTAAACCTCCAACAACAACCTCGATCGACAACTCCAATAGCGACGAACTCGCTCATTCCAGCTCCATTTTTCAATTCAAAATCGAGATTCAACAGCAGAAATAGAAGAAACCAACGAGTTATCTGCCATCTGGCCTCTGTTCCGTTCTCTCCTAATATCCGTATGTGTGTGCTCTCGATCCTTTTTTACAGCTGCTTCGTGTGAGTTATGAGTCTGGGTTTGTGAATTCCTTGACTGAAATTGATGGGCCTTTAGGTGTTAGCTCTAATGGAGGAGATGAGCTCGTGGGGGAGGGGGGTGCTCTCTTTGGCTGCGGTGAAAAGCTTTTTCAGTCGCTATTTTTTTGTTCCCCCTCCAAAAGCTGATAGGCATTAGTTTATATACATGGAATTAGGTCTAAGGTCTTTTTTTTGTATTTGTCAATTAGTCCCTAGGTCCTTTTGTGTTAAGTCCTTAGGGTCTTTTTATTTATTTTTTGTCCTAAAGAAGAGTCTAGAAGGGTCCCTAGACTACACAATGCCTTTTAAAATAAGATAGAAATACTACACCATGCCAAAGCTAATCCTAATTAATTAAACTAAACATGAAACTATTTTTTGTGTTTTCGATATTATAAAAAGATAAAAATAAAGTACTATTTTTTGTATTTTTTTAAATTTATGAAAAATACATAAACTGAATTTTTTTTGTAATTTTTATTTTTTTGGTAATAAAATAAAGTAAAAGAGTCAAAATGAGTTGAAATAGCTATATTAGGCCTAAATTAAATATTTACGGGCTAAAATATAGAAAATTTTGGGGAGGGTCAAAAATCACATGTCTACAAGTCCGAATGAGCATCAGAAAGTGCTGTTGAAAATGCTTAATGAAGCATATGTTCTAGTTGAGACCACGGTTGAGCAAATGGAAAGAATGGCGGAACAATTTTTTGAAGTCAACCAGATCTCATTCAGCCGAAATGATTTGCCTCCGGAAGGAGCAGCCCACAACAAAGCTCTTCATTTGACCGTTAAGTGTGAAGGATACTACTTGAAAAGAGTTATGTTGGATGGCGGATCTGGGGTTGACATTTGCCCCCTCTCGACCTTACAAAGAATGGAAATCAGGACTGAAAGGATCAGACCCAACAATGTTTGTGTACGTGCCTTGGCGGCGTCAAGAGGTACACGATAGGGGAGATTGATTTGATCCTAACCATCGGCCCCGTGGATTTTGAAGTGACATTTCAGGTTTTAGACATGGATACCTCTTACAATTTTCTACTAGGAAGGCCTTGGATCCATGCTGCAGGAGCCATACCTTCTACCCTTCACCAAATGGTTAAGTTTGAACATGAAGACCAAGAAATCGTGGTCCATGGAGAAGATGAGCAATCAATCTATAGGGACCTGTCAGTTCCATGTCTGGAGGCTAAGGAAGGTAGCGAACACATAGTCTACCAAGCTTTTGAGATTGTGGTCGCGGAGCAGTGTGAGGAAGGAGCCCCGTGTCCTCAACCTTTTTTGTCAAACGCGTCAATCATGGTCGCCACTGAAATGATCAAGCACGGGTACAAGCCCGGGAAGGGGCTCGTGGTTTCTTTGCAAGGTATCACGGAACCCGTCACTCTAACTGCCAGTGAGAAATTCTTTGGTGTGGGTTTCCAAGCCACAGAAGCTGACGTGACTTGGGCTAATGAACGTAAAGAGAATGGGTGGGTCCTGCCTCAGCCGGTCCCGCATATCTCCAAAATATTTGTCAAGCCTAGATACATAGAGGAAGAAGATGAGGCCTTCACGGCTGAGGAAATCGAGGACATTTGTGGAGCGATGAGGCAGATGTTATATGAGGCTCATATGCTCTAGCCGGGTGAAGGCTCGAGCACCGCTGAGGTGCAATATGTGGGGCCGAATGGCAAGCTCCAAAATTGGAAGGCTACTCCGTTCCCAATCAGGAGGGAATCCTGGTAGTTCAGTCTTGCCATTTTTTTTCTACATTTCGAGTTATTTCAGGGTGTAACTCGAATGTTTTAGTTTATTGTCTTTTAAATTCCAATGTAAACCCTCCTATCTTTAAAATTCAATGAAATGAAATCAATATTTCATCGTCTATGAATCTCTTTCTTTATTCTTTCTAATTTTTTGTTATTCTTCTTATTTCTTCTTTCAGTTCTAATAATGCGGACTTAAATAACATGACATGCTTGCGGACTTCATGCCCAGATCCTAACACGATGTCTAACTGTGAAATAATGAATCAAGAACCAGAATATGATGAAGATGAGGCTTTTAAGGAAATAAACCTAGAACTGGAACAATTTGAGAATAAGCCTAAGCCAAACTTAAATGGAACCGAGCTAGTTAATCTAGGTAGTTCGGAAGAGGTCCGGGAAACCATGATAAGCATTCACGCTGATTAAAGAACTAGATATGCATTGATCCAACTTTTGTTCGAATTCAAAGATGTGTTTGCCTGGTCCTATGATGATATGCCAGGACTGAGTATGGACTTAGTGGTGCACAAATTGCCAACTTACACTGGTTATCCCCCTGTCCAACAAAAAAGAGAAAGTTCAAAACCGACATCAGTGACAAGATCAAAGAAGAAGTCACCAAACAGTTGAAAGCGGGTGTGATCCGAGTGGTACGATACACCATATGGTGGCTAATATGGTCCCAGTGCCAAAGAAAGATAGGAAAACCCGAGTGTGTGTTGATTATCGGTACTTGAACAAAGCAAGCCCCAAGGACAACTTTCCATTACCAAACATCCACATCCTTGTTGACAATTGTGCCAAACATGAGATACAGTCTTTTGTGGATTGTTATGCTGGGTATCATCAGGTTCTGATGGATAAAGAAGATGCAGAAAAGATGACTTTCACCACACCCTGGGGTACTTACTGTTACAGAGTCATGCCATTTGGTTTGAAGAATGTCGGGGCAACTTACATGAGGGCTATGACTGCCATCTTTCACGACATGATTCACCAGGAAATTGAGGTGTATGTGGATGATGTGATCATTAAATCCAAGACGTAGGACGACCATGTGTGAGACTTGAGAAAGTTCTTTGAGAGATTGCGTAAGTATGACTTGAAGTTGAATCCTGCTAAGTGTGCACTTGGAGTACCATCTGGGAAACTTTTGGGGTTTGTAGTCATTCGAAGAGGCATCGAGTTAGACCCAAAAAAAATAAAGTCTATTCGGTATTTGTCCCCTCCGAGAACCACGAAAGAGGTTATGAGTCTGCTGGGTAGGTTGAAATACATCAGCAGGTTCATTGCTCAGTTGACTTCTACGTGTGAGCCCATCTTTAAGCTGTTGAAGAAAGATGCAGTGATTAGATGGACAGATGAGTGTCAGGAAGCTTTCAACAAAATCAAAGAATATCTGTCGAATCCACCGGTGCTGGTTCCACCCGAGCCCGGAAGGCCTTTGTTCTTGTACTTGACAGTGTTGGAGAATTCTTTTGGGTGTGTTCTCGGGAAACATGATGTGACCGGGAAGAAAGAACAAGCCATATACTATTTGAGCAAGAAGTTCACTAGTTATGAAGCCAAATACACTTTGTTGGAAAGAACTTGCTGCGCCCTAACTTGGGTCGCTCAGAAGCTTAGGCATTACTTGTTGGCCTACACCACCTATCTCATCACCAGATTGGATCCTTTGAAGTACATATTCCAAAAGCCGATGCCCACGGGAAGGTTAGCAAAATGGCAAATCCTGCTCACCGAGTTTGACATAGTCTATGTCACCCGCACGGCAATGAAAGCTCAAGCCTTGGCGGATCACCTAGCTGAAAATCCTGTTGATAATGAATATCAGCCTTTGAGTACTTACTTTCCGGACAAGGAAGTAAATTCAGTTGAGGTAATTCCCGAGGACACTAATGCTTGGAAAATGTTTTTCGATGGAGCTGTGAATGCAAAAGGTGTCGGGACTGATGCAATTTTGATTTCACCCACTGGTCAGCACTATCCAGCCACAGCCCGGCTTCGTTTCTTTTGTACAAACAACACTGCCGAGTATGAAGCCTACATTATGGGCATGAACATGGCAGTCGATCAGGATGTCGAAGAGTTGCTAATCATGGGAGATTCCGATTTGATTATTCGACAAGATCAAGGTGAATGGGAAACTCGGGATGTCAAGCTTATTCCATACAGGCAACATGTCGAGGATCTTAGCAAGCGGTTCAAATCCATCGAGTTCAGGTACATTCCTCGGTTTCACAATGAGTTGGCCGATGCCCTAGCCACTTTGGCCTCGATGCTGCCGTATCCAGGCAATGTCCATATTGACCCATTGGAAATCCAAATTCGAGAAAGACATGGTTATTGCAGCGCAGTTGAAATAGAGCCGGATGTTCAGCCATGGTATCATGATATCAAAAGATTCTTGAAAACAAAGGAATATCCCAAACAAGCCAGTGGAGACCAAAAGAGAACCACTAGAAGGCTCGCCAGTAGTTTCTTTCTGAGTGGAGAAGTCTTGTATAAAAGGACTCCAGATCTGAACCTTTTAAGATGTGTGGATACCCAAGAGGCTGGAAGAATCATGAATGAAGTGCACGCAGGAGTGTGTGGTCCCTATGTGAACGGATACGTCCTTGCAAAGAAAATCCTGCGGGCAGGTTATTACTGGATGACCATGGAAAAGGACTGCTTCAGTTTTGTCCGAAAATGTCATCAATGTCAGGTACACGGCGACTTGATTCATGCACCGCCTTCAGAAATGCATCATATGTCAGCACCGTGGTCGTTCATTGCTTGGGGTATGGATGTCATTGGGCCAATTGAGCCGAAAGCTTCAAATGGGCACAGATTCATTTTAGTCGCCATTGACTATTTCACAAAGTGGGTTGAGGCAGTCACTCTAAAAGCCGTCACCAAGAAAGCAGTGGTGGATTTTGTGCATTCCAACATTATCTGTCGTTTTGGTATTCCTAAAACTATCATTACAGACAATGCTGCAAATTTGAATAGTCATTTGATGAGGGAGGTATGTGAACAATTTGAGATCACGCATCGGAGTTCCACCCCTTATCGGCCCAAAGCTAATGGTGCTGTCGAAACAGCGAACAAAAACATCAAGAATATTCTTAGGAAAATGATTCAAAATTCTAGACAACGGCATAAAAAGTTGCCTTTTGCATTGTTGGGATATCGTACAACTGTGTGCACATCAGTTGGAGCAACACCCTATCTATTGGTTTATGGCACTGAAGCCGTAATACCCGCAGAAATTGAAATTCCATCTCTTCGAATCATCGTTGAAGCTGAGATTGAGGATAATGAGTGGGTCAAAACCCGTCTAGAACCGTTAACACTGATTGATGAAAAGCGGATGGCCGCAGTTTGCCACGGGCAGTTATATCAACAAAGAATGGCCCGTGCCTACAACAAGAAAGTGCATCCTAGGAACTTTGAAGTGGGGCAACTTGTTTTGAGACGTATTCTTCCGCATCACAAGGAAGCAAAAGGAAAGTTTACTCCAAACTGAAAGGGTCCGTACATTATAAGAATTGTTGCCAAAAGGGGCATTGTACTTGGGAGACATTGAAGGGAATGACCCTGAAACAGCTGTCAATGCAGACGCGATCAAAAGGTATTACGTTTATCCCTTCTGCGGTACCGATATTCTCCGATTGGGATGACGAAGGCTTTTATCTCGCTACCCAAACACTGTTAACCCTTTGTCACCCTTTGAGCCGGTTACTTTTCTTTGATTATCCTCTTTGGAACCCAAAAATGTTTGTAAAAAAAATTAAAAAATAAAAGGGAAAATAAAAAACAAAGTTCCCTGAACTACGTTCGACTTGATTCCGAAAGGATACGTAGGCAGCCTCTCTCTGGGGTTCAGTCACACCAAAATAAAAATCAAAATTCCCCCAAAAGTGAAACTGGGGTAGATGTTATAATGGTTCGGCGATGATCTCGCCTGAATGGTTCCAAAGTTGTAATTCGGTCCAAATCATTTTTACCCAAATCCTTTCAAGTCCTTCCGATCAATCGGTGAGAATGTTCAAGCATCGGAGAATACAGTTACTTGGATCTGACATAACAAAATGAGAGAGTCTTATCGGTGAAAATCCACACGGGCACCGTGAGGCGACAGTAAGCAAAGAAACTAAAATTAGAGAGTCTTGTTAGTGAAAATTCGCAAAGGGCACTGTAAGGCGATGGTGAGAAGAGAAATGAGAGTGGTCAGCTCGTGAAAACCCGCAAAGGGCACCACCAATCGAAAAAAAAGATCTTCAGTCACTGACATTGACACAGTCCTGGGCAAGGTTTCTCGGTTTCGAGGCAAAAATTGTGATGAATTTCTGAGAGTCGGACGGTTTGCACGGATCAGGCATCCAGTCCAAAAGGCATGTCATGTTCATTGAAGTCCGCATGTACTATAGATAAGTCCTTCTTTCCTTTCCCGAAAGGGACACTTCTTGTTTTAAACTCATTCTCCATTCCATTGTTTGTTTTATTTGAATCCCTTTTGGTTTAACTCCATTCCGAAACTAAGACAAAGAAAGGATGGTAAGACTGATTTACAGGGCTTTCGTCTGACACGAGTTAATGTGCAAAAAGGCACCCAACCTCGTCAGGGGCATTAAGTCGATCTGGACTGGCCATGGCGGTTGATGCTTCGAAAAAGCTCTTGCAAGGCAAGGAGAAAATCCAAATTGAAGTGCCTATAAAGGTAAATGAAGTTGAAAAGGTCAAGTCCCACGTGGCTAACTGTCTCGGCAAAGGTTTGAAAAGCCAATGTAACCCAAATGCTCTGAAACTGAAGTTGGAAGAAAGAAGCCAGAAATGAAAGGCCTACGAAGGCGAAATAAAGTTGGAAAAGGTAAGTCCCACGGGACTAGCCGTCGCAACAAATTTGAGGAGCCAAAAAGTTCCCCGATGCTCCGAAGTTAAAAATTAAAGAAAAAAAAAGTCAGAAGTGAAAGGCCTACAAAGGCAAAATAAAGTCGAAAAGGTTGAGTTCCACGTGACCAACCGTCATGGCAAAGTCTGGCAAAGCCAGAGGTCCTCCGGGTTCCGAAATGCAATCAGTATTTAGGAAATAACCAGTTGCAGATGAAATGGGCCAAGATCAAGTGTTTGAAATAATCAAGGCCACAAAACCAACCACCGTTTCAAGCTGACAAATTTTTCTTTGTTTGAAAAACAGGAAACAGGTGCAATGCACAAGCAACCTTGCAAGAAGCAGGTGCAACAAAAGGAAACTGCGCAAGGGCTAGAAACAGTTTTGCAGCAACAACCCAAAAAGGGAAGTCTCCCTCAAAATTCTTTCCCGCATTTACTCATTCTATGAAATATAAAAAAAAAAAGAAATAAAGAAAATGAATGATGATGATGAAATTAAATGAAAAGAAAGAAGAAGAAAAATTCAAAATCATGGTAGTATAGGGTCTCCAATCCCTAGCGAATGCCTGCATAACCTGGTAATCTTTTCCAACATAGGGTCTCACTCCCTAGCTGATGCCAGCATAACCTGGTAATCTTTTCCAACATAGGGTCCTATTCCCTAGCTGATGCCAGCATAACCTGGTAATATTTTCCTACTTTCCGGCATAACCCGATGACTTTCCCGGCATAATTCGAGGACCTTTCCGGCATAACCCGATGACTTTTCCGGCATAATCCGAGGACCTTTCCGGCATAACCCGATGACTTTCCCAGCATAACCCGAGGACCTTTCCGGCATAACCGACGACTTTCCCGGCATAACTCGAGGACTTTTCCGGCATAACCCGATGACTTTCCCGGCATAACCCGAGGACCTCTCTGGCATAACTCGATGACTTTCCCGGCATAACCCGAGGACCTTTCCGGTATAACCCGATGACTTTCCCGGCATAACCCGAGGACCTTTCCGGCATAACCCGAGGACCTTTCCCGACATAACCCGAGGACCTTTCCGGCATAACCCGATGACTTTCCCGACATAACCCGAGGACTTTTCCGGCATAACTCGATGACTCTGCCAGCATAACCTGGTAGTCTTTTCCAGTATAGGGTCCCACTCCCTAGTTGATGCTAGCATAACCTGGTAATCTTTCCAACTTAAGGCCTCCGATCCCCATTTGATTTCATTTTAGATACTCCACTCCCTAATCTCTTTTTCTCAAGGATACATAATCCTGATTTTATTCCTTTCAATAAAGAAGTAGTTTAGATTTTTCTACAATAACTCACGAAATTTTCCTAGTGAAAACTGGGGCAGAAAATTTTTCGTTCGTTTGTTTGTTTTGGTGCCTGAACAGGTTTTTACCTTGAGGCACAAGTTTCGAGACGACCAAAAGAAGAAGTCTCGATCCAGAATAAAAGAAAAGGAATAAAATAAAAGAAGTGAAACAAAGTGCAGAAGCGGAGAAAAGATGTGGACTGCTCAAGATATGATTGAAGTCACAAGCTTTGCATGTCCCGCCTTGATCCGAAAAGCTGAAAAAGAATGAACTAGCACCTGCAGCTAATGAGCATCAAGATTCAGATCAGAGTCCGCATCTAATCAAGACTCAAGATTAAGCTCCAAAATATTTATAGATAGGAATCTTGTAACTCGTAGCTGATAGGCTTAGTTAGTTTAGTTTTCATTTTCATTTTGGTGTAATAAGGAGCTCAGCAAGCAGAAACAGCAGCAACAATAGTAAAATCACAGTTTCTCGGTAGTCCCAGCTACCAAAACTTCCAGAACTACACAGACCTGATTCCTTTATAGCCAAGGATATGTAGGCAACCTCCGAAGCAAGGTTCGGTCAGACTTTTTCCAAAAAATGCTTCCCATGGAGCTTCAAACGGGCAAAAATCGCTCGTAATTGCTCATTTTATCTTTGCCCGAAAACCCTTCGTGTTCCCGAGCAAAGAGGGGCAGCTGTGAGCATGTGATTTTTTCCCTATTCAAAATACTCCTATAAAATTAAAGAAATAGATTTTTTCCCAATTATTTGCCATTTTATAGGATTTTTTGTAGGATTTTATTAATTGTTTGCATTTTTGTGCGCGTTTAATTTTCATTAAAAATCATGAAAATGCCCCAAAAATGTCAAAAACACCATGCATTGCATTTAGATTTTATTTTTTTATATTTTTAGGATTAATCAATTAACTAATTGCTTTATTAAAATGAAAATCACAAAATTTGGCTCATTTTTACATTTTTTAGCTTTTAATTTTAGATTAATATTTTTCTCTTTTAATTTAGGATCAACTAATTGTTATATATATTATGATTAGATAATTAGTTTAATTTTATAATTTTTTTAGATTAATTTTGGAATTTAATTTAGGATTTTTAATTAAAGAAAAAGAAAAAAGAAAAACAAAGAAAAAGGAAATAAAAAAAAAAGGAATTGAACAAAAGATTTTAATTTGAATTTGGGCTCAATTTAAGACCAAAATCAGTCCCAAACCCAAGCCCAAATAACCAACCTACCCGGTCCACCCCTGATACACCCAAACGGCCCCGTATTGTATTCCTTTTATCCCAGCCGTTGATCATCACAAATCAAACGTATGGGAACTGGCCATCCAATTACTATAATAGTGTCCGAACAGCCCTCCCCCTAACCCCAAAAACCCATCTCTGTTCTTTAAACCAAAAGCCCTAGCCGCCCCTATTCCCTCGCCGGCTCCGCCCTAACCACCCGCCGGAAATCGCCTCACGGCGGTGTCGTTGCTCCAAACTCCACCAAATTAACACCATGTGATCTCCTTTCCCTCCCCTTTCCTAATCCCCAAACAATTTCCCTCAAATCTTCATCCAAATGCTCGAATTTTAGATCTTAAGTCTGACCCTAAAAACCCTAAATCACCCAAACGGACCCAAAATCACAACCCACACTCCTCACACCCCTTTGAACCCTAAACTACAGTCAATTTCCCAAAAACCCCGCCAATTTCTTCGAATTTCAAATCTGAGATCCCCTGAGCCCTAACTTTTGCCCCTTTTCTGGTTTCCGGTCAGAGTTTGGTCGTTTGAACCCCAAACTTTCATTAGTCGATTGTTCTTGTTGAGAACAGTCGATTAATGTTAGTTCAATGTTCATTTTACCCTTTTGAAGCTTGGTCAAGATTTGTTAGTTGGTCCAGTTTATATTAAATATGAATGTAGGTAACTTCTTTCACTTTCTCTTTGATTGATTCATCTTCGTGTTTAATTGTTCCTGATTTAGATGCATGATTTAGGTTCTCTTTTCGTTTTCTTTGACTGTTAGTTTCATTATTTGCATGTGTTTATTAGAGTAACTAAAACATGTTTTCCATCATTTGAAATTCGATCTGCTTAGGTTCAGTTTTTAATTAGGTTTTGATAATTTGTTTGCTCTATTTCTGCCATCAATGTTGGTTTAAATTCAGTGTTATTTAGGGTCAGTTAGATAAGCAGTTTTCGTTTACTAATTAGTTTAGTTTTAGGTTTAAATTGCATCATCATGCTTCTATTTTGGCATTTTTTATTTGGATTCTTGATCCTTTCTGGTCTTATCTTTGTTTGCCTTAGTTTGTAAATAAGTAGAAACTTCTTGGGGCTAATTGAACAAAAGGAAATATAAGTGGTCATAAGAGGGGTGGATAAATCTGAAATAGGATAAAGTCCATGCTGGAATGTTCTAGAATAGGGGGCAGCTGGCCTCATTTGGTTAGTACAAAGTACTGAAACCAATGAGGGACAGCCAACTGTCCAATTCTGTTAAAATATGCCTTTTGTGGCTGATGGAATAATTCCCTTTTTATTCTTTCAGCACATGGCATCTTTTGTGCCTATATATGGTACCTTTTCTTCACTCATTGACAGAGAATCAGATTTTCAAAACCCTAAAAAATACTCTCTAAAGTACAGCTACTGTGTTCTTAAGAGCTGGTTCTCTTGTTCTTTTTGGCAAGAAACTTAAAAGAACTTCTTTGGGATTTTCTGGGTTTCATAACTCGAAAATGGTTTGAATAGGAGGATTTTATGGTTTCTTTGGGGTACACTGTGGTCAGCTGCTGTAGCTGTGTTGAAGTTTGGTTTTGATTTTGGTTGCTGGCTGTTTGAGTTCTGTTGCTGCTCCCTTTCTTTTAAGTTTCAGCTAGCTTGTTCATCCGTTTGTTGTTGTTTGTTCAAGGTACTGAATTCAACCTTTCTTCATGTAATGTTTGTTAAAAAATGATATAAATTAAGGCTGCAAAATTACATGTGATAAATGAATGCACTCTCATGTTAACTATTGATTGTGCTGATATGGATTTGATTACTTTTCTATTCTGTAAGTTTAAGTTTGAAATAATCTGGCTTGAGTAGTTTGATTAACACATTGATGCTTGTAGTTCCCTCCTGAAAGTAGTTTGGTTTAAAGATGCTTCTTTAGTTAAGTATTCTTCTGATTATGAGTGATAATTGTTTAAAGTCATTTCTTCTCCTATTTCTTCTGTTAATGAATGAATCGATAGTTATTTGAGGTTATTTGGGGTCTGTTTGCTAACCATGAGCTAGTACCTGCAGATTTGGTCACTAGTTGGCCAAATCAGCAGGTTCAAAGGCTAAGAGTCTAAATTCTACTGTTTGGCATGCTGAATCT
Organism: Nicotiana attenuata; assembly: GCF_001879085.1. Lineage (NCBI taxonomy): Eukaryota > Viridiplantae > Streptophyta > Magnoliopsida > Solanales > Solanaceae > Nicotiana > Nicotiana attenuata. The sequence continues at coordinate 8,620,183 of NC_031996.1, read as the reverse complement.
AGTGTTCTTCATGTGAGAGACCAAGCTTTTGATGGATAAATCATGTCCAAAAGAGGCAGGTGTTCACTAGGCCATCAATTATATGGGAGTTGTAATAGATTAGTGGCCAGTGTAGTAGCTTATGTATTTAATAGGTTACAATGTAATGTTTTCTGATTTTGGAAAGCTGTATTTTCATCTGGAGTGCTGTAACGAGTGAGGTTCTGATTTTATGTACTAAGATTAAATCAACTGCTGTTAGGTGTGTAATTATTTTGCTGTGATATTTTTGTAAGCATAAGTGATGCAATGGCCAAGTCTATGGGCCAAACCTTCAAGGCTAGGAAGCCTGCTTCTGCGACTAAAGCTGGGCCAGACTTGCGGAAAACCAATCTTGACAAGTCTGGGTCTAGGCCATTGGGCCTGGGCATTAAACCCAAATAGCTTGGCTTAGTTATAAATTCTCTCTTGTGAATTCCAGTGTAAATACATGTCTGTATGTTTTCTTTGCAAATCGTAATAGTGCAATTAATCTTCAAACTTGGGTTGTATTTTTATTTCAGATTTTGATTTTCCTACTTAAAGTGAATTGTTTTTTTTTCTTTTTTTTTGACAAACATGTATTATGTAAGTTTTAGCCTAAAACATTAAGGTAGATAGGCCCAGTCAGTAGATATCCGCAACTGGGCCCGCCTGATATAAGTCCAATATGGGCCAGATTTGGTTTTAAAATCAGACCTCGCAAGGGCCCATAAGTTTCCTCACTTCTGGGCCAAATCCTGAGCCCAAATGCAGCTTCAATGCTGATTTTCCCTAACTAAATAATCAATAGGCTACTGCTGGCCCAAACCCCTTTTCAAAATTGATTAAAGGCCCAACATATGTACCCGAACATGTATAATTAATGGGTTTATATTAAGTTCAAATTATATTCAAATAGGAGCATCCTTAGTTTGCTTTAGTTAAATACAAATCTTTTAAAAATAAATCGAGGCGTGCCATTCACAACCGAATCACCTAATCCATGGCCCTCGTATTAATACTATAACTTAGTGTAGAAAACATTTAGAACATTTGTAGTTTGCTTTAGGCGCGATTATAATAAAATCATCACAGCTATGGGTACGGTTCCCGTGACGTAGTTGTGGTACATAATTTTCAAATCCGGGGGTACATTTATGTGACCCGGCCACAACTTCTAATAACTTTTATAAATTAAACATGTTGTAGATCGTGGGTACGGTTCCCGTGACATGATTCGCAATGTGTATCAAACAAACAAGTGTACGACAATCGTAACTTGTTCCAGAATAATTCTATAAAATAATTAAAAGCGGTTATAAAGTAAAAAATGCACAATAGGTTTAAAACGTGTAGTAAATCGGATAATAGGCCAATTATTAATAGTTTAAGCGACCGTGCTAGAACCACGGAACCCGAGAATGCCTAACACCTTCTCCTGGGCTAACAGAATTCCTTAGAATTTCAGGTTCGCAGACTTTTAAATAAAGTCGATTTTCCTCGATTTGGGATTTTAAAAATAAACCGGTGACTCGGGACACCAAATAAACTATTCCAAATGGCAACTCTAAAAAATAAATAAAATAATCCCATTTCGATTTATGTCACTTTAATTGGAAAAACTCCCTTATATCCGCCCTCATCGGGGTGGTAAAAAGGAGGTGTGACATCAGGCTGATTGGTCAAATGGGCCGTCGAACTTGGCGGGTACGATATCGAATATCAACCCTGAACGACCATCAAGTCTCAAAATCCTAGATGACTTCGTGGCCGATTTTATGCCGACCCTCGTACCCGAAGTGGAGAAAGAACTTCTGCTAAAATCGGGTACGTCATCGGGGGTATGGACCCTCTTCACGGACGGTGCCTCGAATGTGAAAGGGTCCGGGCTATCATTGTTTTGAAGCCACCTACAGGTAATACTATTAGACAATCTATTAAAACTTCTAGGTTGACTAATATTGAGGTCGAGTATGAGGCCATGATTGCAGGTCTCGAGCTAGTTAAAAGTTTGGGGGCAGAAGTCGTTGAAGCCAAGTGCGATTCCCTATTGGTAGTGAACCAAGTAAACAAAAGCTTCGAAGTTCGAGAGGATAGGATGCAGAGATACTTGGACAAGCTACAGGTGACCTTTGCACCGCTTCAAGGAATGGACTCTAGACCATGTACCTTGAGAGAAGAACATTGAGGCAGATGCACTTGCAAACCTGGGTCATCAGTCGAGGAATATGATATTATCTCGGGGACTGTCATCCAATTATCGAGATCTGTGATCGAGGAAGGTCATGCCGAGATAAATTCTACAAGTTTGACTTGGGATTGGAGGAATAAGTATATCGAATATTTTGAGAAATGGAAAGCTCCTATCAGATCATAAAGAATCGAGGGCTCTACGAACCAGGGTTGCTAGGTTCACATTGGACGAAGATAGAACATTATACAGGAGGACCTTCGATGGGCCATTAGCGGTATGTTTAGGGCCGGGGAACACCGATTATGTTCTACGAGAAATTCACGAAGGCACTTATGGAAACCACTCCGGCGCCGAGTCTTTGATTCGCAAAATTATTAGAGCAGGGTATTACTGGGATGGCATGGAAAAAGACACTAAGGATTTTGTTAAAAAATGTGACAAATGTCAAACGTTTGCACCGATGATTCATTAGCCCGGAGAGCAACTTCACTCTGTCCTGTCCCCATGGCCTTTCATGAAATGGGAAATGGACATCGTCGGCCCTCTACCAACGGCCCCAAGTAAAGCTAAATTCATTTCGTTTATGACTGACTACTTTTCTAAATGGGTGGAAGAAAAGGCCTTCGAGAAGGTCAGAGAAAAGAAGTTATAGACTTCATCTGGGACCACACCGTGTGTCGATTCGGGATACCCGCCGAAATCGTATGCGACAACGGTAAGCAATTCGTCGGCAACAAGGTAACGGAGTTCCTCGAAGCACACAAAATAAAAAGGATCTTATCAACACATACCACCCAAGCAGAAACGGGCAGGCCGAATCGACAAACAAGACTATCATACAAAACTTGAAGAAAAGGTTGAACGACGCTAAAGGAAAACAGAGAGAAGTTCTACCCGAGGTTCTTTGGGCATATCAAACGACATCGAAGTCCAGCACGGGGGCAACCCCATTCTCGTTAGTATATGGCTCCAAGGCCTTAATTCCAGTCGAGGTCAGAGAACCCAGCACCAGATTTCGACATGCATCGGAGGAGTCGAATCACGAGGCTATGAATACTAGCCTCGAGCTATTAGATGAAAAACGAGAAGCTACACTTGTTCGGATGGCGGTGCAAAAGCAAAGAATCGAGAGATATTATAATAGAAAGACCAACCTTCGACACTTTGGAATCGGGGACTTAGTTCTAAAGAAAGTCACCCTCAATACTCGAGACCGAATGAAGGAAAACTAGGCTTGAATTGTGAAGGACTGTACCGAGTCCTCGGAGTTATCGGAAAAGGAACTTAGAAACTTGGCATGATGGAAGGCGAACAATTGCCAAACAATTGGAATGTATCACTACTCAAAGGGTATTATTGCTAAGGTATGGCCTTCTCCTTTTTCCATTTGTATTTAAGACTAACTCATTGCAGATGTTTGATTGAAGACGTTGAGGGCACCCTTATACACGAAGACCTTAGGTTTTAAATCACGCGTTGCACTCTTTTTCCCATAGATCGGGTTTTATCCCAAATGGGTTTTTCCGGCAAGGTTTTTAACGAGGCAACAACTATGTGCTACCTAAGGAGAATCCAATAGTATCCAAGGCTTCTTTTCAATCAACCTCGAATACTGGGGGGGCATCACCCTCGGAGGTTATATTTTCGAGAAAAATACTTCATGCCACAGAGGATCTTGATAGGAAAACCTTGTAATGGGCCAAACCGGTCAGATAGAATAGTCAATCCCCGATGGAAAAACATGTATGCATGTATGAATTATTCAAAGAAGTATTCTTTTTATATCAAACACTTTGTGTCCTAAAGAAATTTGCTACTATACGAGCTCCATACTTATGATTCTGCGAGAAACAGCTCAAGGGCCAAAATGCAAATACACATCGAATACTCGGGGACTGTCATCGACAGTCAACACATTCGAGTTGTCTAAACTCGAATTTATAAGACCTCAAAGAGGCACCCCTCGACGCAAAGGCCAAGGCCATCATACTCGGGGACTAACATTTCGGACAAGTTCGAAATATTATCGGGAAACAAGTCCAAGAGACACACCCGGAGGCTATAGCTATATTAAAGTCTACGGACGAAATAACGCGGCTCGGAGACGTACGAATTCCGCAATAAAAACAGGCCTTCGAATTCTAAGAAAACCGGTTTAGTAAAGGCTACCCTCAGCAATATAATCAAAAGGCTTCGATAAAATCAGCCTTCGAAAAACCTCAAGAGGTATCAAATTATTCAAATACAAAGTTATGCTAAAGCACTAAAAACAAAGGGTTACGATCTACACCGAACCCTCAAAAAACCCAATGGGTAAAAAATGCATGCCAAGGCATAAATAAATTTTACTAAGTATTCTAAGCCGAAAAGGGAAAATAATAGCCATCTCCTAAAGGCCATATCGGCCCAGTCTAAAAAAACCTAAAGGTCAAAACATTTAGAGTTCGAGACCTTTGTTCTCACTCAACACGGACCTAAGGGTCCCACCATCCCGAGCTCGCACAAAGTCGACTTAAGCATAGCTCGAGGATTCACCAAAAAACTTAAGAGGTATTCTATCATGAGATAGCCCATTGATTACTAAAAAACCTAAGGGTTTATTTTACTCCGAGTCTGAGCCGATGCTCACTCAATTATTGAAGTTATGACATCAAAAACTACTCTTCACAAAACAAAAATGAAGCAAACTATACAACAAATCGAAGACGAAGCAGAAAGAAAGGAATTCTTTATATACATAAAGAATATTTACAATGCCCACATGGGGCCTTACACAAAATAAAAAGGAAAAAATCCTAAAGGCCTAATCTACTTTAGGAGCTGCATCTTCGGGAGCCACGCCTTCAAGAACCTCCTCCTCGAGGGCTTCATCCTCGTCTCCTCTGCTCTCGGAATCACTAGCAGAATCTTCGTTATCGGAGAGCAGAGTGGTAGCCTCGTCCTCCAGAGATTTTGCCTTTTCAATATCAGTTGAGAGGTCAAAGCCACGAGCATGCACTTCCTCGAGAGTCTCTCTCCGGGATTGTCTCCTGGCGTGGTCGACAACACATGACAATTTGACTTCAGCAGCAGTAGAGATCTCATGCGCCCGAATGTTGGCAGCCTCGACGTCAGCTCGATAAGAGGCCACAAATGCCTTCGACTCAGATTTAGCCTTTGAAAGTTCGGCGGCCGACTTGGCTTCGAGCTCCTCAATCTTCCAGCTCCGGGCCAAGCTTTCCACCTTCATGTTGTGAAGTTGACATTCGGCCAAAGTCAGCTAGGCTTGAAGCGTGTCCTTCTCCGAAGCAAGACGATCCATATGCTGCTTCCACCCCAGGGTCTCAGCCTCTTTCACCTTGAGCTCTTCTCGAAGCTGCTCCACCAGCTCGCCCTTCTGCTGGGCCTGCAAAGTCGAAGTGTTAGTCGCTAAGTCAGATAAACACATAACAAACTCCCAAAAAGCTACATTACCTGCTCAATAAGCTCGGCCTGTTCTCGATGAGCCTTCGTCAAGTCGGCTCTAAGGCCCTTAATCTCCACCTCTTTTTGAACATAGAGGATTTTGAGGTTGTCCCTCTCTTCCACGAGCTTCTTGATTTCAGCCTCGCAGGGACTTAGAGATCGCTTGTCGATGGAGCGTCATAGCCTTCACACAAAGAAAAGAAATCAGAAATCAGACTCAGAAAAACGATAATAAATCACGAGCATAATTATGGAAGCAGAAACTTACTTGCTTGAGAAGACGCTGAGCCTCGTCAAAAATGAACGAGGCATCCCGGTCGGGATCATCTTCGACCCCTGCAAAGCACTCCCGAAAATATCATTCCCTTCGTGGGTCGTCCCTACGTCGGGAGTCTTCATGGCCTGGGCATCTCGGATTGCCCTTCAGAGAACACAGGGCCAGGCGGCGATTCATCTACGTTAATTATTCCAAGTGATTCACTCAGGACATTATCTTCTCTTTGAAGGGCCTCGGAATTAGGCCCCTTGGGCTCACCCGCCAAATGTACTCCAAGACGAGGTGCTATTTTGCTGCCCGATGGCTCGGGGACTCTGCTCGAGCTCCCCTCCGAGATTTCTTCGGTTCGAGATTGAACCGCATCAGCCACCACAGGTTCAGCGGCCTTCGAAGCTTTGGAGCTCCCCCTCTTCCGAGCTACCAGCAAACAGTGGTCATCCTCTCCCTCTTCCTCATCATCCCGAAGGTGTTGAACCGCTTCTGCAGATAGGGCTACAGGATCGGCCCTAGGCTTTCGAGCTTTATTTTCTTGGGCTCCGGGGAACTTGCTGGCGAAGCCCTTTTCCTTTCTTCTCCTTGGTTGGCTTCGGTGTTTCCTCTTCACCGGGCGGGGGCGGCCTTATGGCAACAACATTTTTGAGGCCTGCCATAAGGGGAAAGTAAGTATTTTACAAAGAAACGCCAATATATAAACAAGGGAGATCACCATGGTTTTTAGCTTCCCACCGATCCTTGGCCAAATCACGCCAACAGCGTTCAGCATGTGAAGAAGTGGAAGCCAGTTTTCGAACCCAACCTGCGAGGTCCGGAATCGCACCAGGAAACCAAGGGGCAGCTGCATCATCGAAAGGGAATTAGATCGAGGAAGAATAGGGAAAGTAGAGCAGTAATCATCATCGATAAGTCTGTACTTACGTTTCATGTTCCATTCCTCGGGGAATGGCATGCTTTTAGCAGGAATTAAATCAGAAGTCTTGATTCGGACAAACTCGGTCCATATCCTCATCGATGCTAGAGAATAGCATCTTCGAGGATCGACGCTGGAGCTTTATCAGACCGCCTCAATAAAGGCGAGGGCTGTATAGCCTGATCAAGTGGTCGAGGGTAAAAGGCATCCCCTGGACCTTGCCCGAGAAATACCTGAGCAAATTGACGATGCGCCAGAAAGAAGGGTAGATCTGGCCAAGCGTCACCCAATATTGGTGACAGAAATAGAGAATGACTGGATCTACGGGACCAAATGCTGGATCTACGGGACCCAATGTGAAAAGATAAGTATACACGCTTAAGTACCCCTCCACATGAGTGGTGATGTCCTCTTCGGGGGAAGGAATCACGACATCCTTATCCTCCCAATTATAATCCTTTTTCACCTACTCAAGTTCATCTTCAGTTATCAAGCAGATGTATCGAGACATGGGCTTGCATCGGCCTGGAACCGATGCAGGCTTATCGATTTTGAAATTGTAAGATAGCTCGCATGGACCGGGAATGCACTCCTCGATGCGAGATGGCACCGTCGTTCTACCACCGGCCGACCGCGATGATGGGGAGGCTTTTTCTTTCTGAGGAACGGTTTTAGATATTTTGGCCATCGCTATTGGGAAACTCAGAAGAAGAGAAGAAGTTGATGTTGTTAAAGAAAGAATGGACTCAGAGAAGATGAAGAAGCTAGTAAGGTTTTGGGGAAAGTTTGAGAAATAAAGATTGAAAAAGTTGTGAAAGTTACCTATTTATAGTGGTCGCTTCAACGATTTGGGGAAGCCAATGACGGACCATCAGCCGCCTTCAATTAATGGCCTTGGGAACGATGCAGACGCAACCTTTCAATCACTTCTGTCGCTGACATCACGAGATTGACATCATGATCGAGGCATCAGAGGACCAAGGATCAAATCGTTTCTTATCATCTTACTCTAAGAAAAATGGGTACTATCTGTATACGGTCAAAATCAGGTATGCCCGATTTCGTGGGCTCGAGGGTCATTTCGAGGACAAGATCGACATAGATCAGGCGCGAGCCCGATGGCAGAGTGCAAGCTTCGAAGATCGAAGTGCTCGATGAACACCGAGGCCAAGTGTGACCGACCTCGAGATAATACTGTTATGGTTTCATAACAGAAAGAGCGAGATTCCCACGGTGGCCCTAAGATCACGGCGTAAATTCCGGAACGGATTTGTACTAGGCGGTTAGACAACTGTATAATAAGATTCCCTACCACAATTAGAATGGTACCTTTTTTAGGATTCCCCCTACTATATAAAGGGGACTCCAATAATTTGTAACGCATTACTCAATTATTGGAAAAAGAATATACACTCTTACTTTCTTGCTCATTACTCATCAGAATTGTCTCTTAACTTTATTGTCCTTACTTTATTGTTCTTATTGACCTACCTCGAGGCCATCATAGCTCGAGGTCAAGACTTGCTGAAGCACTGGTTTGATTCAACTTACTTCTTTAATTTATACGTTTGGTTTCTTGGTTATCAATTAGTATTGGACTAAATCACGTATCTTTAAGACCACAATACAAGTTTAATTGTTACTCGGATTTTAGGGTAAACAGTTTGATTATGTAATGCAAAGACCGCCAGATGTATTGATTTCTCGATGTGAAATCATGATAAGTGAAATATTAAAAAAATAGAGACAAACCTAAAATTATTTGGAAGTGTAATAAAATAATAAAAGTAGAAGAACAATATTGCAGAGAAAGGGAGTGTAATTCTTATTGAATTTTGGGATGATTTACAATGGGGTAAGACCCCTCTATTTATAGGGGGAAAATCTTAGCCACAAAGAAAAACTCTCTAAAAGATAGACATTCACTCTAATTACAATTCTATTCATAACACTCCCTCTTGAATGTCTACTCAATAAGTAATGTGCCTCGTTAAAACCTTAACTAAAATAAAACCTAATGGAAAACAAATCTAGTAAAGGAAAAAGAGCACATATCTAACAATACGCTTTTTGGTTGCCTCGTTAAAAACCTTGCAATGAAAACCTAGTGGGACAAAACCTTGTAAGGGAAAAAGAGTGCAACGCGTATTAAACTCCCCCTGATAAGAGCATCATTTTACATCCTTGAGCCTTCGCATCCCAAACTTGTGCACTAGCTTCTTGAAGGTTGACGTCGGTAGAGATTTTGTGAACAAATCAGCCATATTATCACTTGAACAAATTTGTTGCACATTAATATCACCATTCTTTTGAAGATCATGTGTGAAAAATAACTTTGGTAAAATGTGCTTTGTCCTATCTCCTTTTATGAATCCTCCAATCAATTGGGATATGCATGTTGCATTGTCTTCATACAAAATTGTGGGTAGTTTGTCACATTTCAAACCACATTTGTCTCGAATAAGATGTATTATAGACCTCAACCACACACATTCTCGACTTGCTTCATGAATAGCAATTATCTCAGCATGATTAGATGAAGTAGCCACAATTGATTGCTTAGTTGATTGCCAAGATATGGCAGTGCCTCCATGGGTAAACACATAACCTGTTCGAGATTGAGCCTTGTGCGGGTCAGATAAATACCCAGCATCAACATAACCAACAAGATCGGGACTGCAATTATTGCCATAAAATAAGCCCATATCGGTAGTCCCTTTTAGATACCGCAATATGTGTTTGATTCCATTCTAATGTCTCCTTGTGGGAGCAGAGCTATATCTTGCTAAGACATTAACTGAAAAAGTTATGTCAGGCCTTGTAGTATTAGCAAGATACATTAGTGCACCAATTGCATCTAAGATATGGTACTTCAGGACCAAGTAGCTTTTCATTCTCTTCTTGAGGTCGGAATGGATCCTTATTCACATCAAGTGATTGAACAACCATCGGAGTACTTAATGGATGTGCTCCATCCATGTAAAACCGTTTCAATACCTTTTCTATGTAGGCAGATTGATGAACAAAAATTCCGTTTGCCAAATGTTCAATTTGCAAACCAAGACATAATTTTGTCTTTCTGAGATCTTTCATAAGGTTCCAATAAGGTTTATGTCATCAACATATACGACAAGTACAACAAATTCCGATGTTGTTTTCTTTATGAAAACACATGGATAAATGGCATCATTTATATAACCTACCTTTAATAAATACTCACTAAGACGATTATACCACATTCGTCCTGATTGCTTTAGACCATACAAAGATCTTTGCAATTTGATTGAAAACTTTTCCCGGGACTTTGAATTATGTGCGATAGGCATTTTCAATCCATCGGGAATTTTCATGTATATCTCATTATCAAGTGAGCCATAAAAGTAGGCGGTAACCACATCCATTAAATGCATGTCAAGCTTTTCATGGACATCAAAACTAATGAGATAACGAAACATTATAGCATCCATAACGGGTGAATATGTCTCTTCATAATCGACACCGGGCCTTTGTGAAAATCCTTGTGCAACAAGGCGTGCGTTATATCTTTGTACCTCATTTTTCTCATTCCTCTTGCGTACAAAGACCCATTTATAGCCAACAGGCTTAACACCATTAGGTGTTTGGACTACAGGCCCAAAAACTTCACGTTTTGCAAGTGAATTCAACTCTGATTGGATTGCTTCTTGCCATTTTGGCCAATCACGTCTTTGTAGACATTTTCCAACAGATTGAGGTTCAAGATCCTCACTATCTTGCATAAAGCTAGATGCAACATTATATGCAAAGACATAATCCACCACTATATCCAATCGATTCAAATTTGTCTCAATATCGATTGGATTTATTGATAGTTCCTTATTTTCTTGAGTCTCAGGCTCAGTGATTTTCTAATGAATCTCAGGATTGGTTAAATCGTGGATTTCTTCATGAGACTCTTTCGTAGTGTCATCTTGATCATTTGTTTTCCTTTTTCTAGGATTTCGATCCTTAGAACCTAATGGTCTGCCACGTTTTAGGCGTGCTTTTGACTCATTAGCTATGGCACTAGAAGATTGTCCATCAGGGACATCAATACTTCCATTCTCTGTAGGAATATGTGATTTTGTTATCCTTTTCAGATCCGTAAATGTATCTGGCATTTGATTTACTATTTTTTGCAAATGAATAATCTTTTGCACCTCTTTTTCACAAATAGAGGCACGTGGATCAAGATGAGACAATGATGGATTTTCCATAAAATTTCCCGTTTGGTTTCACCATTTTCTCCCCCTAATTTTGGGAAAAGTGTTTCATCGAATCGACAGTCTGCAAATCGTACAGTGAACAAATCCCCCGTTAATGTTTCGAGGTAGCGAATAATGGAGGGCGATTCAAACCCAACATATACCTAACCTTCTTTGGAGCCCATTTTGGTGCGATATGGCGGTGCTATAGGCACATATACTGCGCATCCAAAAATTCTTAAATGGGATATATTAGGTTCATGACCCAAAACTAATTGCAACGGGGAATATTTATGATAATTTGTCGGTCTGAGACGAACTAGCATTGCTACATGCAAAATGGTGTGACCCCAAACAGAAGTGGACAACCTCGTTTTCATGAGTAACGGTCTTACTATCAATTGCAGACGTTTAATTAAAGACTCTGCAAGGCCATTTTGAGTGTGAACATAAGCTACAGGATGTTTCACTTTTATCCCAATTGATAAGCAATAATCATTAAATGTTTGGGATAAAAACTCAACAGCATTATCAAGTCTAATAGACTTAATTGGTTTATCGGGGAATTCCGCCCGTAATCGAATTATTTGTGCCATTAATTTTGCAAATGCGAGGTTGCGATATGACAATTGGCACACATGAGACCATCTAGAAGATGCATCTACTAAGACCATAAAATATCTAAACGACCCACTAAGTGGGTGAATAGGTCCACAAATGTCCCCTTGTATACGTTCCAAAAACGCAGGGGACTCAATCCCAACCTTTGTTGGTGATGGTCTAATAATTAACTTGCCTTTATAACAAGAAGTGCAAGAAAATTCATTATTTAAAAGAATCTTTAAATTCTTTAATGCATGCCCATTTGAGTTTTCTATAATCCGCCTCATCATAGTTGATCCAGAGTGTCCCAATCGATCATGCCAAAGTACAAAAGTATTGGAATCAGTTACCTTTTGGTTTACAATAGAATGTGCCTCAATTGCACTAATTCTTGTCCAATACAGGCCACAAGATAAAGATGGGAACTTCTCAATAACCCTCTTTTGGCCAGAGACATTCTTGGTAATGATGAGATATTCAAGATTATTCTCATCTATTGTCTCAATATGATATCCATTTCAGCGGATATCTTTAAAACTCAACAAGTTTCTTTTGGACTTGGAGGAGAACATTGCATTATCTATGATAAGTTTTGTTCCCTTGGGTAGAGTTATAGCAGCTCTTCCAGAGCTTTCAATTAAATTACTACTACCAGAAATTATAGTAACATCTGCCTTACACATACTTAAATGAGAGAACTATTTCTTCTCTTTGAATATTGTATGTGTCGTACATGAATCAATTAAATAAATATTTTTACAACTGAACTTTGATCCAAGTTTATTTTGTGAGATATCCATATTTGCTTCCCATGGTTTGACATACAAAAGAAATATACAAATAAATATTAGTATTTTCAGAGATAAAGGAAAAGAGACAAAGTGAAGTCAATAACTCAATAATGACTTATTCAATAAGTGTGATGATAATTTTCCGTAAGACACAGTCTTTGATTGAACAACTTAACTAGAAAATAGATATTGCATTTTAATAAAAATTTCGTATAGTGTCAGTTGATTTAAAAGCTTTAGCATATAGTCTCACGCTAGTCTGTAAGACACTTTTTCGTTTGCAAGTTTTCGTCCTTTTTTTTCGCGATGCTCAACTCCTAACATAAATTACAAATGATACTGACTATAAATTTTGATCATTCTCAAACTTTATTCAATGACAGATTATACTTATTCGACATAATAATTAAAACTATTACTAATGTAAACTACGATAATTACATGATGTTTATTCACTAACTAATACGAATAAGAAAAATATAATAAAATCAAACTACTCAATCTTCTTTAACCACAGATCTATCACCGGTCAAGTGGTCTATTTTTTCATCAGGGCGCTCAAAGAAGTCTGCCACATCTAAGTGGGTGATGTCAAATTCATTGTCATAGACAAAATTAGCTTCAGGACCTTTATTCTTTAGAGATGCTTGATAAAGCTCAACCAAATTTCTTGGTGTACGACAAATATTTTCGCAATGCCCTTTTCCACCGCAACGATAACATTCAATTTCTGAACCATTTGCCTTTGGCTTCTCATCTTTTCCTTTTCACTTTTGGTGGCTATTTTTCTTTGGGGGTGATTAACACCAGGAAAAATTCTTCCTTGTCTACGGTCACGGCCACGACCACGACCACGAATAGGGCCACGGCCTTTTCCACGCTTAGCATAATGGGAATACACCTCATCCACTTCAGGCAATAGTGTAGACCTAGTGGGTTAATTTTCGTGATTTCTCATGAGCAAGTCATTGTTTCGTTCAGCCACAAGGAGAAGAGAAATCAACTCAGAGTACTTCTTGAAACCTTTCTCTCTGTATTGCTATTGCAGGACCATATTGGAGGCATGAAACGTTGTAAACGTTTTTTCAAGCATATCATAGTCAGTGATAGTATCTCCACAGAGTTTCAATTTAGAAGTAATTCTGAACATCGCAGAATTATATTCAGAAACAAAGTTAAAGTCTTGGAGCCTCAGATGAGCCCAATCATATCGTGCTTGTGGAAGAGTAACCAACTTTAAGTTTTCATATCTTTCCTTTAAGGCATTCCACAAAATAAGTGGATCTTTGACTGTGAGATATTCTATTTTCAACCCTTCATCAAGGTGATGGCGCAAGAAAATCAAGGCCTTAGCATAGTCTTGGGTGGATGCTTTAGTTTTGTCTTTAATGGCGTCTCCAAGACCCATTGTATCTAAATGGATTTCAACATCCAACACCCATGTCATATAGTTCTTGCCCGAAATTTCAAGGGCAACGAACTTTCTTTTTATAATATCAGTCATAATTAAAAGAGGAGAAAAGTTATACCTTAGTCTTCTCAAAGAGCTTTTTGAGACGGTAGAGTCTCATGCTGATAACGTGTAATAAAACAATAAAAGTAGAAGAATAATATTGCAGAAAAAGAGAGTAATTCTTATTGAATTTTGGGATGATTTACAATGGGGTAGTACCCCTCTATTTATAGGGGAAAAATGACTTAACCACAAAGTAAAACTCTCTAAAGATAGACATTCAGTCTAATTACAATTCTATTCATAACAGGAAGGAAACTGTGGAATGACTTACATTCTGTTGTCATCTATGTATACAAAAATGTTCAAAACACTTTGACATTTCATAAAAAGATAAATCAAAGTTTTTTCATAACAGAGTTTTCATAAAAACAGGAATTAAACTCAAAATATAAGTGCTGAATAGTAGCTCAACATCGGAGTGTCACTAAGTCATGAGCATCTACAACCAATCTAGAATCAGAGTTTACAATACTCTGCCAAATGCCAAAAACATAAAAGAAAAGATAACAAGGAAGGAGAGACAAGGACTGCGGACACCGACAGCTACCTCGCATGTCTCCGTTGGTCGACCGCGCACGAACTCAATAACCTCCGCGATCGGTCACACCTGAATCTGCACACAAGGTGCAGGGAGTAACGTAAGTACTTCCAACTTAGGAAGTAACAGAAACAAATAAGGAACTGAGAAGCAGTGACGAGCTATGCAAATACAATTTATTTCAGTAACTTTCAATAAAATAGACATGCTTTCAAATCTAGCAGTTTAAGCCAAATCAGTTCGTACTCCAGTAAACCAGATATCAAGTTTTCCAGAAATTTGCACAACAAGGACGGATAACAACTAATTGCAACAAATAATTGAAAGCAAGCACAGCCTCTTCAAGACAACAGTCACTCAACTCATCTCAACAGCTCAATCACTCGGCTCTCAGCCCTCAGTACTCACACTCAATAAGTACCTGCGCTCACTGGGGGTGTGCAGACTCCGGAGAGGCTCCTTCAGCCCAAGCGCTATATCGCTTCAGCGTAAAGCCCGATCCAATACATAAACAGCCATAAGGCTCGTTGCGGCGTGCAACCCGATCCAATATAGATAATTAGCCCGAAGGTTCGTTGCGGCGTGCAACCCGATCCAATATATACATATATAGCCCTGAGGCTCGTTGCAGCATGCAACCCGATCCAATATACACTCACATAGTTCACAGCTCGGTACTCAGGCCCTATCTCAGTCACCAACCTCTCCAGTCCCTCGGGCTCTCAGGAATCATACAATTCAACCCAAATAGAGATAATAACATGTATCAATAATAAACAAGAAGGGACAAAGGTATGATACGCAAGTAATATCATGACTGAGAACAAAACAACAAATAGCAGTTAATTCAACAAGTACACGACCTCAAGGGTCCCAAACAGTGATATCATAAGGCCTAAACATGATTTCTAACATGAATTGCATCAATTCCCATAAAAATAGAGGGAACATGTAGTTAACAATAAGCTATTCGATTCTACGGTCTCACAGGATGGACTAATCACAATCCCTGCGGTGCACGCCCACACTCCCGCCACCTAGCATGTGCATCACCTCCAAAAATGATCACACGACACAAGATCCGGGGTTTCATACCCTCAGGACCAGATTTATAACTGTTACTTACCTCAACCTGAGCGAAACTCTACTCCAAAATGCTCTTGCCTCGCAAGTCGGCCTCCGAACATCCCGAATCTAGCCACAAGCAGTACAATACATTTAATATAGGCTAAAAGGATCAATTTCACAACAAAACTACTAATTTAGACCCAAAAATCCGAAATTGGCTCAACCCGGCCCCGGGCCCACGTCTCGAAATCCGACAAAAGTCACAAAACTCGAAAGCCCATTTACTCACAAGTCTAACCATATCAAATTTACTCCAATCCGATAACAAAATCCGATTCAAAACCCCTAAAATCTAACTCAAGAACACTTCATCTTCTTCCCCAATTTTCCACCCCAAATCACAAATTAGATGATAAAATCAAAGATATAATCATGGAATTTAACCAAAACCAAGTAAGAAACACTTGCCCCAATCAACTCCGCAAAAATACCTTCAAGGATCTCCCAAATCCGTGTTCTCTAGCTCAAAATATGAAAAATGGGCTCAAACCCTCGAAATTAACATTGTTTGCCCAGATTTTCTTCATCGCGAACGCGGAAATGGCGTTGCGATCGCGAAGCACAAAGCAGACTGCCCACACATACAACCCTAGGCGAACGCGGAATCACCCACGCGATCGCGGATCACTGCCTCTCAAACCTACGCGAAAGCGTCCAGCCCCACGCGATCGCGTAGAGCAATTGCCTCCCCTCATCTACTGCTCAAATCCTTCTACGCGAACACGACCTCATCCATGCGTTCGCGAAGCACAACTTACAACACTTATGCGATCGCGTTCCTTCCTCTGCGACCGCATAGAACAAATATCACCCCTGCCCCAAATAAGCTTACGCGATCGCGGATGAACTTATGCAATCGCGTATAAGAAAACCAGAAGAAAAATACCAGCAGCTATCAGCCATCTTCCAAAGGCCAAAAATGATCCGTTAACCACCCGAAGCTCACCCGAGGCCCCCGGGACCTCAACCAAACATACCAACAAGTCCTAAAACATCATACGAACTTAGTCGAATCCTCAAATCACCTCAAACAACATCAAAAATACGAATTGCACCCGGATTAGCCTAATGAACTTTGAAATTTCCAAATTCTACAAACGACGCCGAAACCTATCAAATCACGTCCGATTGACCTCAAATTTTGCACACAAGTCATAAATGACACCACAAACCTACTCCAACTTCCGAAAATCAAATCCGACCCCGATATCAAAATTTTCACTGTCGGCCAAACTTGCCAAAATTCTAATTCAAGCCTAATTCTACTACGGACCTCCAAATCTCATTCCGGACGCGCTCCTAAGTCCAAAATCACCTAACGAAGCTAACGGAACCATCAAAAATCAAATCCGAGGTCATTTACACATCAGTCAACATCCGGTCAACTTTTCCAACTTAAACTTCCAACTAAGAGACTAAGTGTCTCAATTCACCCGAAATCACTCCGGACCCGAACCAACTAATCCGGTAATTCATAATGCAACTGTAGAACACAAACGAAGCAGGAAATGGGGGAACGGGGCTATAACTCTCGAAACGACCGGCCGGATCGTTACATAAACACCATGACACATGCCCTTTTCCGAGGTTCTTCTCCCAAAGTCATTTAAAGACAAGGTTAAAAATTGAAAATAAATGTTTAACCCAACTTATTTAGCATAAAATCAAGCTAATATTTTATATTATACTCCACATATAATTGCTGATTGATTATGTTATTATTTAATCCTCTCATTTTATTCCCGACTTAACTTATTCACCACCAACGACCCTTAATGATTAGCCACTTTCCATGAACCTACTTTTCTAAGCATTGTAATCAATGTAATACTAAGCAATTAGCATAGCTGAAGACATGAATTTTTTGTAAGACTAAAAAGTTTAGAAGGGTAACATTTGAATAAGGAACTCTATGCTTATGGTCTTTAATATAAGTAAATAGATAATAAACGAATAGAAAAATTAAAGGGAAAATTTTGCTTTTCTGTAAGTGTGAATAGAAAAAATATGGAAGAAAGTTGTTTTCTGAAATTTCCTTGTTTTTAAAGGAAAAATCGATATCCAAAATTCTAACTTAACTACTCTAGATTTCTATCATATAATATAAAAATAGAGAACGATTAATATACTATTTGACATTTATTTTACAAGAATAAAACTAAGATAACATTGCATTAACAAGTTAAGAAAGTATGTCTATTAAATTAAAAACACATAAAACAAAGTTGAAATATAAATCTTTAGTCCGAGCTTGGACCATTCACCGACCATTGTCCATCGTAAGCCGCTAAGCTCAGCCTTCACCGACGCCAACAAGTGGCGATTTCCACCACATTTTCCACCTCCGGCTCTCCGATTCCGGTCTCCGGTACCTCAAATACTCCTTAAACCTCCTCGAATCTCCAGCGAACTTTCTAGAACAAGCATTTACCGAATCTACACAATTCGTATGCTCTATTTTGCGAGAATGACATTGTGATGAAGGCGCGTGGAGAGATGTCGGGAGCCGAGTATAGCGGCGATCACACCGTCCTGTTACGTTCGAATTCATCGGCGTCGGACGGAGATTTAGAAGGTCAGTTACCGCATAAGACTGGTAGTAGTAAAGGCATTACGGATCTATTGAAGCGTTTGGATCGAGGATTTTCGAATAGACGATCGTCGAGTTTAAAGCGCTCTGATAGGGATCACGGTGCTGCTTCTACTAGCGGTTCTGGTGACGTCAGCGCTGATGAAATTCTCGGTGATAGTGCTCCGCCGGAGTGGGCATTGCTGCTTGTTGGATGTCTCCTTGGCCTCGCTATTGGCCTTTGTGTTGCCGCTTTTAATCGTGGGGTTAGTCGTCAGGATTCTTACTAGTTTTCATTGCAATGTAGATAGTAATACTCCCTCCCTCCCAATTTATGTGATGTTGTTTGTCTTCTCATGGAGTTTAAAAAAGGAGGAATAGTATGTTGAAACTTGTGGTCTAAAAATGAGAAGTTAAAGTTAAATTGTTTCTAAATATAGAAAGATGTCATTTTTTTGGTATCGTCTAAAAAGGAAATTGTGCCACATATATTGGGACAAAGGGAGTGTTACTGGATGGTTTAGTTTTGAATTCATGTACATAGAACCCCTAAATTAGCTTAAAACACAAATAATTTGCTGGTAATGAAATAAACTGAGTTGGAATAGAGTGGAATTGGATATAGAGGATTCAAGTAGCTGATCCTGACTAGTTTGTGGTTGAGGCATTGTTGATTGATTGGTTCATAGGTTAAGTTCCACCAACTGTGAAAAAGGCGAGAGCTTTATGATTTATTGCTGTCTGAACTTCTTTCAGGAATTATAGACATGTCATTTATTTAGTTCTGCCGCTTTTCTGATATTGGTGATTATCTTTTTTTCTTTTTTGTTCTTGATAGCTTTTACAAATTAGAAAACTGAGTGGGGAGTTTTTGTAAAGTTAGCTTCAGATAGTTGTTACTGAAAGGAAAACGGCAGATACTGAGCTGCCGTGCCATGAAATCTGCATGTTGAATCTCAAAGCACTTATCTTGTTTATGTTTGTTCATCTATTTTTCCTGTGGGTTGAAGTTTTCAGAAGTAGAGGCTTATGATAATGAGCTGAAACATTTTTTCACGATGTGAGTTGCTTTGTTTTTGAGGGACTGGGGATACAGAAGGCCAATTTTATAATATTGTTGGCTTGTAATGTCAAATAAGGGGAAGAATTTGGATATTTTTCTTAAACTGTATTGACTCTGTTTTGATGATAGACCAGTAGTTTGAACCGTTTTGCATCCCAGACATTTCATGACAATGAGGATATCTGTTTAGGTACATGTAGTACATGAGTGGGCTTGGGCTGGTACTCCTAATGAGGGAGCTGCTTGGCTTCGCTTGCAAAGGCTAGGTGACACTTGGCATCGGATACTTTTAATACCAGTCCTTGGTGGAGTCATTGTGGGCATGCTGCATGGTCTGCTTGAAATATTGGACCAAATAACACAATCCAGTTCTTCACCGGGACAAGGATTGGATTTATTAGCTGGAATCTTCCCTACTGTAAAGGCAATTCAGGCAGCTGTGACTTTGGGAACTGGTTGTTCTTTAGGTCCTGAAGGCCCTAGTGTAGATATAGGAAAATCTTGTGCCTATGGATGCTCAGTGATGATGGAAAACAATCGAGAAAGGAGAATAGCTCTTGTCGCTGCTGGTGCAGCTGCTGGAATTGCTTCAGGTATGTTGCTTCTCATTGAGAATTATCTGTACCTGACAACATTTGTTGCTTGATCTCAAAGTTGTTACACATACATGATTGTTGCATAGTTTTCATGTTTGGAAGTTTTTGTGGATGATCATTTCTTGCTTAATTTCAGAGCCTTAATGAATAGATGAGTTGCAAAATTATCATGTTTGGAAGGTTTTCTAGTCTGCGTATAAAATTTATGGATTATGATTTGTCTCAAATGTTCAAGGGACATGAAGAGGATCAGAAAAAAAGTTTTATGCTGTCCCATCTTATTCTTTGTTCTGAAAAGAGTTTTTTTCCTCGGTTTCCTCCTAAAAATGAAGCAGTTTAAAACAGGGATTTTGTGATCAAAATGCGCTTGCCTATTATGTTTGTGTATATCTCATCCACATGGCGTACATGTGTGTATTTATCTTCAAAAGTGCACTTGTGAGTGTGTGCTTCATCATGGAGGGGAGTTTAGCTTTACAAGGTCTAAGGACAGCCTTAACTTTTTGTTTGAATTTTGTCCAGATTGAATGAAAGATCTGTCTCTCTGCATCTTTTGCAGGAGCCTTCATCAACTGTTGGATGAATATTCAAGATTTAATTCTTTTGTGTTGCAGGTTTCAATGCAGCAGTGGCTGGCTGTTTCTTTGCAATTGAAACAGTTTTAAGACCACTTCGTGCAGAAAACTCACCTCCATTTACAACTGCAATGATCATATTGGCTTCTGTCATATCGTCTACTGTTTCAAATGCTGTACTCGGAGAGAAACAGGCTTTCACTGTGCCCACGTATGATATGAAATCTGCTGCTGGTATTTGATCTGATTCTAGTTTAATTTATTGTTGTCAAAACATTAGCTCATGCTGCTTGCACACTGTTCCTTTTCTCTTTGTTACCTGGCAACTCTACAATTACCAATGTTGCTATGATGCATATGCACTCTTTTATCAATTGATTTACTACTCTTTCCTATTTCAGTCCATGCTTTGCTCCGTTGAATGGAAATATTTGTAATTAGTGACTTTTGACATGCGATACGTGGTTCCGGGTCCTTTTCCTGCTCTCTGCTCATTTAGTGCCATTTCTTCTATGATAATTTCTCTGTTTTTGTCTGTTCATACTTACAGATTGTCATTCATATGCTAGCTTTTACTAATAAAGGTAGTGACAAACATGTTTTGCTGAGTATTCTCTGATTTCTCATTTTTTTAACAATTTGAACTGGTACATATTTCTGTACTGTTGCTGCCAAGAATGGAAGCCCTTAGTAACACCTCTATGTGATTCGGGATTGTTTTGATTTAACATACATGTTTTCTCCAGATTGATCAGCAAGATGCTGCTCAGAAATATAATTTTTTTTTTTTCCTGAACTTCGTTTCTCAGACGTTCTATAATGGTAAAGATGTCTGCTGATTCTTTTTGTGAGATGAATTTGGAAAAGGAGGATGGATAAAGGGATAGCTGTCTTAGATAATTTTTACATTGTTTTGGGATGTCCAAAGGGGGGAGAGGGCTTTTATTTTATGGACGGAATGTTTCTTGCTGCTTGAGTGCTTTCATAGATTAAACTCAGTTTTGATTGTCGCTTTATTCAACAAAGTTTCCTTCCTGAATACTAAACCGGCTTCCTTAACAGAGCTACCTTTATATCTAATACTGGGGATGCTGTGTGGAGCAGTAAGTGTGGTTTTCACTCGATTAGTCGCCTGGTTCTCTAAAGCATTTCAGTTCCTCAAGGAAAAGTTTGGACTTTCTGATGTTGTCTGCCCTGCTTTGGGTGGTTTGGGAGCTGGAATAATAGCTCTTAGATATCCTGGAATTCTCTATTGGGGTTTTACTAATGTTGATGAAATTCTACATACTGGTAAGACTGCATCTGCACCTGGAATCTGGTTGCTAGCTCAACTAGCAGCTGCAAAAGTTGTGGCCACTGCTTTATGCAAAGGTTCTGGTCTTGTTGGTGGTCTGTATGCACCAAGTTTAATGATAGGTGCTGCTGTGGGTGCTGTATTTGGAGGTTCAGCTGGGGAACTAATCAATTCAGCTATTCCAGGGACTACTGCTATTGCTCAGCCACAGGCGTACGCCTTGGTCAGATCGTCTACTTTTACATATTATGAGTAAATATTTTCTAGACATGATTGGACTTCAGAAAGTAACTCTTTCTAATGCATAATTTAAACAATGCAGGTGGGAATGGCTGCTACATTGGCGTCAGTTTGTTCGGTGCCTTTGACTTCAGTCCTGCTTTTGTTTGAGTTGACAAAAGATTATAGAATATTGCTTCCCCTCATGGTTAGTCTTACTGCCCAAGGAGTCACAAGCTGTAGTTGGTATCAATGTGCGTGTAAAAATTACATTGTTCAGTTAATTATTAAAAGACCTTTGTTTGTGGTAATTGCGTAGCTTCTGCTTAATTGAAGCATTCTCTGTGACGGATGTTTGTCAGTCTGGGTACTTAGCCCCAAAAAAGGATTTTAACAAAAAAGGAAGAAAAGAAGGTCACCGTAAATTCATATTTCAATAGGAGATGAAGCTTCATTTATTTTGGGGGTGAGAAGTGAGAATTCATGGAATGTGTGAAGACAATTAGCTAAGGCAGATAAGCTTTTATAGGCATACTTTACAACTACTATTGTGCACTTATTCCGTGTGGAATTTTACTAGATACTACATAGACTATTACATATATACTCATCTAATTTGTAAAAAGGTAAATTATCTTCAAGTGCCCTGATTTAGTGAAAGTTTAATTGGCCTTTTATTCTAAATAAAAACTTTTAGTACTAACCCACTTATGTTCAATTGACCTTTCATCACCTGCAAATGTTGTCACTGCCAATCCTGTTAATACCATTTGTGTAAAATTTGTTGGAGTAACTTATCCAACAAAGAAACTTTTTTGGAATTTATCAAAAAACCATTGTCAGATTATAAATAATTGGCTAACGAAATTCTCAAGTGATATTTTTAGTTTCATTTTAAGAGCTCTTTTTAGTCATTAGAGATAGTAGTAAGTAGTATACCAAATAACATTATATATTTATTCATGTCCCTTGGATTCTAATTTTAGGTGACTATGAATCCGACGCTTAGATCCATATCTATGTTGGATACTTTACACCTTAGTCCATGTAACAGGTGGAGAAAGATGATTAAAAGGTAGAGCTCTTCTTTGCTCTGTCATCCCTTCTTTTTTTTGGGGCGGGGGGGGGGGGGGGGTAAGTATCACTTATTGCATCTAGTTGCTCGGTTTTATCTCTAACTGGAGCTGTTGTCTTCAAATTGTAGTGACTATACCAGACTATCTAGTCGGCCAGTCAAGTGGACTTTAGTTATCTTTGTTTGATCTGGCAATATTTTGTTATTCCTATGTTATTTTGGGTGAAGTTTCGGTGCTTGTTGAAATGATGACTGATTAACATGCATTTTAAATTATGTGAACAGGGTGCTGTTGGACTGGCAATTTGGGTGCCTTCTGTAACAATCCAGGCAAAGGAAGTGGAGGCATCGGATTCCAAGTATTTGTCAAAAGGATACTCTGTCCTTTCACCAGATGATGAGAAGAATGAAGGTAATGTTTGGAGGCACACAGGTGAGAGGAATGACTTGGAACTAGCTGTACTTGGATGTCGAAGCAGTCATGAATCTCTTGATGAAGGCCTAATTCTGGAAGATCTAAAGGTATGATCTTTTCATTCTGCCTCCGCAATGTGGCAAAGTTTACCTATCATGAGTTTTTACTTTTTTTCTTTCTTTCTGTTGGACTATCGTTTCATTATGGTCCTTCTGTTCAATTACTAAACCGTTTCCCGCGATGACCAGGTTTCTCAGGTTATGTCAAATGATTATCTGAAGGTCGCTCCAAACCAAACTGTGAAAGAAGCATTAGAATACATGCATGATAGTCGACAGAATTTTGTTATTGTGGTTAATGCTGAAGATTGTCTGGAAGGAATTTTAACATATGGTGACATCAAACGTAGTTTGTTTAACAACTCAGGGGATTCTTCCGACAGGGATTCGGCACTTAAAGATGTACGTATGCATTGAATGCCACCATAGATATGTTTATTTTGGTTCTCAGTATGCAAGTTCCTTTTTCAATTATTTCTCTTTTTCTCCTCTTTCATTATGTAATCTTTGCTCCTTGGTTTCTCTCTTTAATAGCTTTATTGGTTTCTTTAACCTGTCTACAGGCAAATACTTGTCTTGTTTCCTCTATATGCACAAGAGGGATAAACTATCGTGGGCGAGAATGTGGACTTATAACTTGTTATCCTGACACCGACCTAGCAATTGCAAAGCAGCTAATTGAGGCCAAAGGAATCAAACAGTTGCCGGTGATCAAGCGTGGTGGAGACTTGAATCAAGAAAGAAAGCGCAAACTTGTTGCTATTCTGCGTTATAAGTCAATCGAAGAGTCTATCAGGTTTTGTTTCTTCTATCCATAGTTTACTGATGTGTCTTATACATGTTCCCTCTCGCTGTAATCCAGCATTTAAAATATTTGTTTGGTTCTATGTGTTATGGGTTCAAGGTAAAACTGTTCTTTGATGGGACTTTTTCTTTCCCTTTTTTAAATATTATGTAGCAGCTTTTTCCAGAGGGAATGTAAAAATGGAAAAATGTCAAATGCAATGACTTTGTGTTTTGGAAGTCCACCGAGAATTTTATGTTACACGGGGCATAAACTGGGGCTTGCCATATATAGAAAAGAGACAGAAAATGTGAACTAAGTGATGAGTTCTTTCAATATTTGCTTAATTATGGCTTAAAACTTAAAAGTATAGCATGAATAGCAATATGTCTAGGACACCTTTGAAACATTGTGGGGCTAGGGCTCTGGAGGCTCAACAGCTATTTTTATGGTATTATACCAGCTTTTGCGCAATGATGTATGCTTTCTTTCTTAACTACTCACTTGTTGCATGTTTTGATTTTGGATGAACTTACTGGTTTTGCTTTGGAAGAAGACAAGTTGGTAGCAAGCATCGTAGCATTATTAAGGAGGTTGATGAACTTCTTATGGCCTCTGCTCTTGTTGTCTATGTTCAAATCTGGGATACATCTACCTTTCCTCCTTCTATATGTCTATCTTGCAATAATTGACTGAGAGAACACAAGATATACAACCCCTCAAATAACTATAAAGAGCGATATCAAGCTAGCAATTAAAAGTCTGAATCTCCAACTGTTTAGAAGTAATTCATTTGTGTTGGTAGGGAATTTTCTGAACATTTTAACTTCCACAGAAATGAAGTGAGTCGCCGAAAGTCAGTCTACCAGCAGAGAAAAGAAGACAATGACAAACAGATGGTAACAAGTGGTCATTAATTGCACGAAGGGGCCGAGCATGAAAAACAAGCTTCAACAATTAATTATTGTTTGTTGAAGACTCGGAATCAGCTGGTATTATGCAACTCGACTGCACAGTTGTTTTGGCTCATAATTTTGGCTGCATGAAGAAGTTTGAGTTCCCTTCAAGCTTTGTGGCCTTCCTTTTTCTGGACAGCCAGAGGGTTTCCTAATGTCTTCACACTTCATACCATACTTATTAAAAATCAAGATTCTATATTTGTTGGGTTTGATTTATATGAGTAGTTGTCGGTAGGTATACCTGTGTAATCTGATATCTCACATTTTGTACATGAAGTTTAATCTACTGTTTTAGATGCAAGTCTAAGGCAAAAAGTATTCGATACAGACAGATTTTAAAGCAGAAATATTCATTATTAATGAAAATACTCTCAATGTTTTACTCTTAACTGCTTGTACTGTTTCTCCTCTCATTCTATTCCCGGCATATTGAGTCAATTTTAATTTTTGTTTCTTGCTTAAACTCTTGTACTGTTATTACTTCTTTCATATTCTCTTTCGCTATCTTGGATTTAGTTTTCTAAATATCTTGTATTGCTATTACTTGCTATCAGTGCTTCTTCCATCTTTTCTTTAGCTGAGGGTCTATCGAAAACAGTCTCTTTACCTTTCCAGGGTAAGGATAAGGCTGCGTACATTCTAACCTTCCCAGACCCCACTTGGAGTGGCGGACAAAGCTGGCTAGAAGTATTTGGTGGGAAGTGAAGCTTTTGGTTGGCAATATGTCGCAGCAATTTTATATGCTCCAAAGGCTTTGGTCTATTGGTAAGAGTGTAGCACATAATGTGTGGATTAGGCGTACGCCGTGGGTTCGAAACTCATAAGTCACACCGTTATCTGCCAAGTTATTTGTCGAGTTTTGAACTTTGCGCCATTGTTCCTCGGGTTTTTTTTTGGTTATAGAATAGAAAAATATTTTCACATCTAAAACAATGGAAAGATGCAGATTAGTAATTTCCAAAAAAATTAGAAAAGAAAAGAATGCGCCAACCCATGATTGACCATCTCGATCAAAGCATCTCTAGTATCAGAGTTTATAGCTGCTTGTTAGTGCCAGATTTTCATAAAATCAGCGATTGAGAAGAGAAATCCTAAAAATGGCTATGGTAGGAATTAGACGGCGGCATCATGTTCATCTGAAATTCTGAACCTAGTTCTTTTAATGTGGAGTATAAATTTGTGGGTAAAATTTATTGAAATTGTAACAAATGGTAGGTCTGAATTCATAGTTTTTAAAATATAATAAATTTAATACTAAAAACCTTAAATGTTGAACTCATTGTTTGACCAAAAAGTATTTAGCTTTTTGTTAAACTAATAAATAATAAAATAAAGGATAAATCTTAACCAAGATTAATTAACTCTAGATTAAACATTAAAGCACGTTGGATAGGAGAATAAGATGTAGCCAAGCTCATGAACTTTCAAGATTTATAGAAGATATCAAATATAAATAATATGCTTACATCCGTCATGTATTGTACCGTGATATAAAAACAAAGGAGGAACAGAGGGAATTCCGTTGATAGTTGCAAGATCTATCTTTATTGATTCGAGAAAAGTAATTACAAAGATTTGTCGCCAAGATCTGCGGCTTCTCGTGTTTTTCTCCTATAGCTTTCTCCAGTTCTTCTGTCTTTTTTCTCTGTAGGGAAGAGACCCCCTTCTCTGTCTTCTTCCCTCCTATATATATCATAAGTATTCCCTTTTGTCTAATGGCCTTTGACCAGAGGACTTTCCTCCCCAGATCTCAATTTGCGTCGCTCTCCAAAGTATCACGACATTTACTTTGCCGTACAAGCTTTCTGATGGCCCGATCTCGGCAGTGGCCGAGATACTCATCGCTATTACGCCTTGTGGGTACGGCCACGTCTTAGTCGACCCCTTACCGTTCCTTTTAGCACTAATCCACGTGTGGTCGGATTTTGACCCATACAGTTAGTCCCTCCGCCCGTTGAGGTCGCCTCTTGGCGAGCTCGATGGGCGGACCCCGTTGACTCAAAAATTGGGAGAAATCTGAATGCTTCGTGCGAGGGGCGAGAACCTCGTGACGAGGTAGCGACGTGGCGCTTCGAGAATTGCGTCGGACCGTCACGTCAGTTCAAAATTGGACCGTCACGTCAGTTCAGGGTGTCATCAATATTCCCCATGCGTCATTATGGCGCACGTTTTCTAGGTATTGTATTGTTTCCTGTGCCCTCTTCGTTTTCTAACTGGCGGCCCTTAGTTTTCTCGCTCAGGGCACTTATATCCCTATAAATAGGGGGGAACCTCTCATTCGAATGTTACATTTTTCAATTGCTTGAGAAAGAACTTCACAAATCTTCTCCTCCCTCTTTAGTCTCTCATATTTCTGCTTCTGCTAGGATTCACTGTGACCGTTGTCTTTTTCCTTCATCATCCTTGTTTCTTTCGATCAAAGAAAAAGAATGGCTAGCGCTTCTTCCCACTCTGATAAGGCCGTAGATGCTCCGGTGCCGGAAAATGATATATCCCTACTCGAAGGGGGAGTAGAAGTGGTGGAAGAAGAGGGGTTTCCGACGGTGGATGAGGTGGTTCCCCACCCGGGAAGGCGAGGACTGATTTTAACAGCCCTGCCGAAGATGAGCCGAAGCCCGTTCCTTCTACGATGGATGCTGCAGCGCTCACGGCGTTCAAAGCCAAATGGGGGATCCCTGATCACATTGAAATGGTACTGGCGGATAAGGACATAATGCATTTACACCGCCCGGGCTACTGCGCGTTTTATGCGTATCCCTTCGTCATCGGGTACACACTTCCCCTTCCTTCCTTGGTGGTGGTTTTCTGCCGCTTCTATGAGGTGTGCCCGGACCAACTCTCTCCGTATGCGTACAACCTTTTCCTCATGCTCATCAAGTACGCGGAACTGGCCGACCGAGGGATTTCTCTAGGGCACATGCTCCACCTCTTCGCCCCCCATTTCCTTCGGGGTACGATGATTCATATGCGTCGTCGAGGAACCAAGAGTTTGGTGGTGAAGATGGACGATAAGGCCAATCGCCGCTTTTGGGAGAGCTATTTCTATGTACGAACAGAGCACGTCGTGTCGAACCCGACGGGGTTTCCTGAGACGTGGAATTTCGCTCGTGAGTTTTCCTTTCTGTTTATTTCATGCACTTTTTCTTAAGACGGTCGTCGGTCGTCTCCCTTTGACGATTTCACTGAGGATTTTGTTACAACCCATATTCACATACGTTAGTTCATGCCATAAGGTCGTAGACGTAAATCCATGAAGAGATTATCTTTAAGATGATAAGAGGTTAATCATATTGGTCTTAAATGATACAAAGGTGTATAAGGGTGGTTAACAAGTATTAGAAGTTAAAAGAATCAAGGATGTTGTCAGCTGTATTTTTGGGTAAACCTAGGGGTGCTTAATACTCTCAAGAGGTCGTATTTTAAGGTATATGAATCATAAAATATCCGTATCATAGTCTTGAAGTCAAACGAGTTATGAAACAAAAGTCGACAAGAGTTGTTGCAACTTAGGTTCATAGTTTTACTTAAACTTTAGGTCAAATGTTATTAAACTTTTCTCCCAATATACTTGGAATTACGGGGTGATCTACCCACCAAATTGAAGATCTATGAGTCTAGTTTCCAACCTTTTATCAATACGACATTGGAGTAGAGAGATATAGACATTTTTGCGAGACTGCACAAGCTGCTAGGTGACAAGTAGGTGGGTCACCTACTTGGTTAAATGATAGCCCAAAAAGAGGCAATTTCGGGTCAGACAAAGAGCCCATTAAAAGGCTATCTCCTGAAATATATCCCTCATTATATTTCACAAATAACCAGACCTAAACCCCTGCAAACTTCCTCCCAAAAATTATCCACAAACCCTAATTGATTTTCCCTCTCTTTCAAGTTCAAATTGGGGGTAAACCCTAGAGTTTGAAGAACCAAGATAAGGGCTGAGTTATCCAACAAGTAAGGTGAGTTTACTGCTATCTTTCATACATTTATTCTGCTGTGAATTCATGGTAATTCGTTCTATACATGTAAGAACTCACGGGACGGTGATCGGAAGCCGTGAGTTCGAGTTATTCACTTGTAGCGGACTGTTTTGTGTTGCTGTTGGGCTGCATGTTTTACTACTGTTTTGTGGAGTTTTGGAGGATTAAGGGTGTGGAGAAACACCATATAGATGTAGGGTTGTGGGCTGGTAGTTCTTCGTAACATTTTCGGGTCGTTTGACACGACTACGGTGGCCGTCGTATGTATGAAGTGATTAGGTTGTGCGTGGACTGTTTTGGGAGGCTCAATATGATTATTATTGATGTTGTTTAGTCTGTTTGGTGATTGTTTGGAATTGTGTGAAGTCATATATATAGGGGAGGTGCTGTCCGTTTCATTGTAAAATAGGTTGTGGTCGATACATAATAGTTATGACGCTTGAATGGTAACTATAGTATCGTTTCTCTTATTGTAGACTAAGGAGTCGTGAAAATTGTATAGCTTGAGATTGGGGCAGTATATACAAGGTATGTGAGCCTATCCCTTTCCTTCCTTTGCACGACTCCGATTGTACATAATGTAATGAACGAGCTTCCAAAGATACTCTACTCTTAGAAGCTAGTAGTACTTACATTGTTTCCTCTCTTATGGAACGATTAATGTTGATGTTGCTTCTCTTATTCTTATGTTATCAATGTTATTGGTACTTCCTGATTCTTACAAGGTTCATGGTGAAGAGTTAGTCCTAATAACGTGTACAGAGGATACCGACCTTACGTCACTCCGAAAGGTTTAGAACGTGAGTCCATGAGTCGAGCATGCATTATATATATGTATCTATTTTACTCTACCGAGCCGTGCTATAGAAGGCCGGGTATGGCACCTATTGTGCAACCACTGATCAGTTGGGTTTTACCGAGCTCCACATGGCCGGGTACGATTTTATCGAGCCTTATGATGGCCGGGTACGTTTTTATCGAGCCTATTATGGCCAGGTACGATAAGATGATGATGATGCCCACAGAGGCGTATGTTTTAAAAGTTTATGTATATATACATATGTATCACGCATTTCATGTCAGTAGCCCTTAGAGGTACCCAGATGTTACAGGTTGTTTATTCTCTATCCCAGTTTACATTACTGTTCGTACTTATGGTTCCATGCCTTACATACTCAGTACTTTATTCGTACTGACGTCCTTTTATTTGTGGACGCTGCATGTCGTGCTGTAGGTCCTGATAGACAGGCAAGCGCAGCTCCCCCACCATAGTAGGCTGTCCAGTTCAGCGGTGATTGGCGAGATCCCTTCTTCGGACTTGCCGTGGTCTTGGTATGCATTTTTGTTATAGACATTATGGGTATGTCGGGGCCCTGTTCCGGCTATGTTGCAACACTTATGTTCCTTTAGAGGCTCATAGACAGGTGTCGACTCATGTATAGTTTGGTAGGCCTTGTCGGCTGGTTTTTGTTGTATAGTCTCTCATGGTAGCGTGGTAGCTCGTACCTTATATATAGTTTCTTGATTGTCTAGTCATCCCATGTTATGTATGTTCATACCATCATATTTTATTATTGGTTGTCCACGACCCATGTCTACCATTTATATTGATCTCGTCAGCCCTAAAAGATGATAAAGAAGGTTAGATAAAATGTATGTTGGTGCTCGGTAAGTATGGCCGGGTGCTAGTCATGGCCCTCCAGTTTGGGTCGTGACAGATTTGCTTTTGTTTTTGTAGCCGAGAGACTACCTCCCCCGCTAGTTGCCGATATCCGCGAGTGGGTGAGCGCAATTCTCCCCCACACGATGGGGATTTGGGAATGGGCGCCTTTCCATGAGAAGTTTGGGCGCAAACCTCTTACCGGTGAGTTGGCTCATTGTGGTCTTGCTTTGTTCTCTGCTCCGTAGTTCCTTTAACCTTGTTGTTGTATGATCAAACCCCTTCTTATTGACAGGTCGGAGAGGAGTGAGAAGGATGAGGGCTCCTGCACTCGCATTCCGTCAACCAGCTCCCCCCGCCTGGCCCGCACCAAGAGTTACTGCAGGTGAGGGCGTAGAGAGCCTGGTCGCTCATCGGACCGCACCCGCGGCCGAGATCGTATGCTCGGAGGTTGCTCCTCAAACGAAGACCCCGGTCCCAGCGGTCCGTTCAACGGGCAAATCTTCTTGCGTCAGTAGTGGAGAGGCCCCGTCGAAGAGGCGAAGGGTAGTGTTGGAAGGGGCTTCTTTAGCCGAAACTCCCTCAAGGGGCGACCCTGTTTCAACAGTGCTCGAAACCGGTGGTGGTGCCAGCCTGGACGCGGTGGTGACGCCCGTTGCGAGCGTTCAAGAGGCTATTATGGCGGAGCGACGGAGTTACGAGGTTGCCATTGTTGTTCCGAGCAGACCATCATCATCTTGGCCGAACCGCGCCTCTTCTTCGGCCAATGAGAGGGGGAAAGGCGTTATGGTGGAGGATTATGAATCCGACTCCGACATTGACCCTGAGGACATGAGGATGTTCGAGGAGGGCTTTATCAGAACTGAGGTAAGGGCGGAAGGCCCTTTTCGCATACTTGAAATTCCGTCGGATTTTAACCTGCTGCAGGATACAGTGGATTTGGTGCCACAGTTCGATCTTCTGTGTTCCGAGGCTGAAAGTGGATCTCTTCAGGAGGTCATCGATTCTGGGTTGTTACGCGGTGTGGCCGCGATGGCCTTAAGGGTGAGTTCCCCTTTGTTTTCTTCGTTTTGTGACCTTTGTCTTTACACTGACTTTTTCTCTCATCTCTTTTTTTAGACTTACATGCTGGAGATCGAGAGTGCTCGTAGGGCTGAGACGCAGGCCGAGATTTTTCTGAAAATGGCCGAGAAGTATCGGCAGAATCGCAACAGGTGCCGTAAGATGTAGGGGTGGGCATAAAATCCAAAAAACCGAATTCCGAATCGGACCGAATTAATTCGGTATTTCGGTTTCGGTTTTTTCGGTATTTCGGTTCAATTCGGTACTAAATTTTTGGTATTTCGGTATAACGGTTCGGTACTCGGTATTAGGATCTTGACTATTCGGTATACCGAAATACCGAAAATTTTTAAAAATCATGTAGGAGACCCTGCCTAGTAGTGGAGCCCAACCCAAAAGGAAAAATTTTAATTTTTGGAGCCCAACCCAATAATGAATAACCCGATAACCCAAAAGTCTTGCACTTTCTTACCCTCTTGTCTTACCCCCAGACCCTAGTTTACCCTAACATCCTGAGAAACCTAATAACGACTGAGAAACCTAAGAAGTAAGAACGAACGACTCCTTACTGAAAAACTCAGAGATCGGCTGTCCGCTGTCGCCTGTGAGATCGCCAGATCGGCTGTGGCCTGTGAGAACTGAGATCGGCTGTCAACTCTTCAAATCAAAACTTCAACAGGTTCATAACTTTTCAATTTTTCATTCTTCAATCTTCATTTTTTTTGCACTAATTTGTTCTGGAAATTGAACACGGAAAGAGGTATAGTGACATTTATTTTGCCTTGAATGTCTGCTATTCATCTATTTATGACTCATCAGTTTCTTCTACGAATTGTGCTCACGGGATAACGTTCTTTAGTTGAGGGACGTTTTGGTATTAAGTATTAACTGAACCCCTTTTCTCTTCAAATCACAGCATCTGAGTTGACTAATCATAAACAAATCTACCTTTTGTGGTACTATCATTCCTAAATTAGACATGGGTAAAGGAGAGCCTATTGTTTAGCAGTCACTAGTCATCTTGGTTCATGTGGAATCTGAAAGGCAGGTGAATATACACCCTTTGAGGTCTTGCACTTTATTTGGTTACCTTTTAGTAGCAATTAGCAAGTGTTTGTCCTTTCAATATGGTCTGAATCCTAGATCAAACATTGGTTATCCGTTACTTTCTTATATCTGCTTTGGCTATCTGTTATTCTGTTTTGCAAAGACTTGTCTACCTTCCAAGAAACTTGCTTTATTTGAATAGAAGAATATGTAAAATGAAGACTGCCTTTAACTGAAAGCTAAATGAGGACTAGAGGTAAAGAGTATATGCAATAGACAAGAAATGTCCAGAATTAACCAAAAATAGAGGCAGCAAACAAAGATTAACAGAAGGAAAGTTCTTAGACAAGAAATTTGCTCCCTATTGATAAGTTGCTTGACAAAATAATGGAAAGTTCTTAATTTGTGTTTATATTTGTTTTAATTTTGTATAGATGGCAGATGAAAGTAGAGTAAGTGATGCTGGTTCAAGTGAAAGTTTATCTATTACGGAAGATAGCAACACCAACACCATTGCTCAAGATTCTAAGAAAAGGAAAGCCATGCAACCTAGGTCTGACGTTTGGAAATAAATTTGAGGTAAATGGGGTTCTATGACACGTGTTAGAAATATTGTGAGGTATGTGAGATCTTGGCCTGCAAGGACTTTAAAGTTTAAACAGTGTTGTGCACATGTAAAGGTAGAATGTACCAAAACGTTGTGTTTAGATGTTCCTATTAGGTGGAATTCCACCTATTTGATGTTGGACACGGCACAAAACTTTGAAAAGGCCTTTGACAAGTTTCATCTTTTTGATGATGGATTTTCTGCTTATCAATGTTATCATCTTGAAGATGGTAGTAGTGCAGGTCCTCTTGAATCTGATGATTGGGTGAGTGTGAGGAATGTGATAGAGTTTCTTGCAAGATTTCACGAGCTAACTAAAAAAGTTTCAGGTTCACGTTATGTCACTTGTAATTCTCATTTTGAGGATGTATCTGAACTTTATTGTCATTTGAAAATGTGTTTAGTTAGCGAGGATGATCATTTGAGAAAAATGGCTGAGCGAATGCAAGAAAAGTTCAAGAAGTATTGGGGTGAGCCTGAAAAGATGAATAAAATGATTTTTATTGCTTCCATCTTGGATCCACGTAACAAATTTGAATATGTTGAGGGAGCACTTGAAGAAATTTTTGGGGAGGAAAAAGGGAAGAAAATAAATGCTGAGGTGTATGCTTATATGAATTCTTTGTTTGGAGAGTATCTAAAAAGGTATTTAACTGGATCTTGTCCTCAATCTCCATCTAGTTCTACTTCATCTAATAACACATCTAATACATCTAGTGGGAGTGTTATAACTGCATCTTTAGTAAGGACGAAGCTTCACTTGAAGAAACAAAAGGAAGACAATGGAAGTGGGGGTGCTAAATCAGAGTTGGATAAATACATTAGTGAAGAACAAGAGCCTTTTAGTGAAGAATTTGATATCTTAAGTTGGTGGAAAACACATGCTCCTAGATTTCCTATTCTTTCGGAGTTGGCTCGTGATGTGTTGGCCATTCCAATTTCTAGTATGGCGTCGGAATGCGAGTTTAGCACCGGTGGCCGTATTCTTGATGCATTTAGGAGTTCATTAACTCCTAAATGTGTGCAAGCTCTTATTTGTGTTCAAGATTGGAGAAGAGAAGAATCCTATTAGTGTTGAAGAAGACTTGAAGTATCTTGAGGAACTATCTTTAGATGTGGAAAATAATGGAAGCACTACTAGCATTGTTTGATGTATAGTTGCAACTTGCAACTTGAGTGGTAAGTTTAATACTCTATTTGTTTGGTGATATACTTTTGTAGTTTTGTTTTATTATCATCAAAAAATAATATTCTAACTTATGATTTATATTTTTTTTAGGTTCAAGTGCAATCATGCCTCGTGCTCCTAAAGTACGCTCTGATATTTGGGAACACTTTGAGGTGAAAGAAGATAATGGAGAAGTTCGCAAAGTAGAGTGCAAGCATTGTGGTCAAGTCTATAATGTTCATCCAAAGAGGAATGGAACATCTGGTTTAAGGAAGCATATTAGGCGTTGTCTTGAGCGTCTTCCTGGAATCCGTATTTAAGAATTAGAGTCTGCTGCTACTGTTAATTCTATTGTTTTTGTTGCACCGCTGGTACTATTAGAACACTAATTCTGCATTTCTGCTACTGTTAATTCTGCTGCTACTGTTATTGCACTGTTTAATTCGGTTGTTAATGCTGCTACAGTGTTGTTAGAACACTAAAATTTGCAGCCTGTTAAACTGCAGGCTGCTGTTACACTACTGCTGCTAATGTCGTTTGTCTAAGATACTTTTGTTAGATCTACTCAGGAAGTTTATGTAGAAGCATTTGAAGTTTATTATGTTTGGTTTGTGAGATTTGTTTGTTAGATCTGCTAAAACCGTTTTTGAGTTTGGTTGGATGTAGAAGCATTATTGATGCTTGCACAATTTCACTCGTTCCAACTAGGCTGAATTTTGATGCCACAGACATTCCAAGTAGTTCAGAGATGTGAATTTGATGTGAACTTCTTCTCTGTGAAAATGTTGTTAATGACTTAATGGTTTTCAATTTTGTCATTGATTTTTTTTGTTTAGGTTTAGTCGTTCAGATACTGTGAAAAGTGAAAACTGTGAAATCTGTAACCAAACGTATCCAATAGGTCATAGGCATGTCTTTAATACACTCCCAAAGTTTTGAACTAATGGTTGGCAACATTTCATTATTATGAATGGCAGCATTAAACCGAAACCGTACCGAACCAAAATAATAAATACCGAACCGTACTGAAATAATTTGGTACGGTATTTGGTATACACAATTGATAAACTGAATACCAAAATACCGAACCGAAATTCTTAAATACCGAACCGAAATACCGAATGCCCACCCCTAGTGAGATGCACGAGCAGCTTAGAGTGGACGCTAGTACCCAGTCCATCAGGGAGGAGTTGGAGAAAAAAGATGAGGAGCTGATGCGGTCTATCCGCAGATGTAGTGAGCTTGAGGAGCTGCTTCATGCCAAAGTCGAGGAGCTCGAGGTGGGCAAAGGGGTTGCCGCAGAGTGCGAGGACCTTCAAGCGAAGGTGCTATCTTTACGAGCTGAACTTGAGCAAAATGCCACTAGAATCGACGCTCTGAGTGCAGAATAGACGGAGAAGGTGGCCGAGCTAGAAAAGAAAGTGGCCGAGATGGAGAGGGCCGAGGATGCTCGAGTGTCGGCTTTGGCGAGGGCGGCAGCGCTAGAAGACACTATTCGTGTCCTCAAGTCTGAGCAGGAATATGAGAGGGCGACGGCCACGCTGAGGGAGGCGCGGCTCGAGGAGCGTATCGGTGAAATTGACCGGGAAGCTTCGAGCCTGGGAGATCGGGTCGCGATTCTTGAGGCAGAGAAGGCGCAACTATTGGCGCAGGCTAAATCTGCCTCTGCCACTGCCCCCTGCCGCTTCTATGAGCTATGGGTCCATGCCGAGGCCCAACGAGATATATACAAGGGTTTGTGGGAGGCGGGGAGTGTTCCTGAGGCTGCCTTTGAAGATGCTCGGGCGAAGGCACGCGAGGCTCGTACTGCCTCTGGTTACGACCCTGCGACACCGGAGGTTGGTGATGGCGTTGAGATTGAGGATGGACTTCCTTCCGAGGATGAGGAAGCAGGGGAGAACGACGGTGGAGATGACGCCAAGTGAAACTTTGTACTTGGGTTTTTTTCTTCCTTTTGTTGTTTATTTTCATCCTTTTTTTGAGGGCCTCTTTTTGGCCTTTTGTAAGGCACGGCTGTTGGGCACGTATATTTGATAAAATAGTTGCTTCGCCTTTGTTTATGTATCTCTTCGACTTTCTTTCTCCTCCTCGTCTTTGATTATGAGTCCCTGATTTTTAATTGGGAATTCGAATGTGGGCGAATCTAGCTGGCTTGATCCGAGCGAGGTCGGATCTCGTTGTGTGAGTTCGGACAAAGTCATTTTGGATTTGTAAGTTCGGGCAAGGTTGACTTCTGATTTGCCAGCTTGGGCGTAATCAATCTTGATTTATATGTTCGAACGAGGTCGAATTCAGACTTGCCAACTTGGGCAAAGTCAGTTTTTGACTTGTATATTCGAGGGAAGTCGAATTTAGACTTATCAATTTGAGTGGAGTCCCTTTCCAATGGTGAGTTTAGCGATGTCGGGAGGCGAGCTCATGTGAGGTCGAACTATGACCCGTTATGATTTCGATGGGGTCGAACTTTGATCTGATTCGGGTGAGCGAATTTTCACTTCCACTCGGCGATGGCCGACGGTCATAAGGGTGTGAATTTGGGCGAGGTCGAATTGTAACCCGTTTGGCGATGGCCGTAAGGGTTTTAATTCGAGCGAGGTCGAATTGTAACCCGTTTTGGCAATGACTGATGGCCTTAAGGGTGTTAATTCGAGCGAGGTCGAATTGTAAGCCGTTTGGCGATGGCCGATGGCCGTAAGGGTGTTAATTCGAGCGAGGTCAAATTGTAACCCGTTTGGCGATGGCCTATGGCCATAAGGGTGTTAATTCGAGCGAGGTTGTAACACTCCTCAAATCTATAGAAGTTTCAACACTCGCTAAAAATAGAATTTAATTTTTTGTAAAAAAAATCTTAAATTATACTTCTATTAAGGATTAAACCCTGGTAATTGACTTTTGAGTTACTTCTCTATTTAAAGATAATTGGATATAAAATTAGGGGAATGTTATTAGTTTTAATGTTATTAATTATTAAAAGTAGGTATAATTAAATACTAGTTAAATCAAAAAAAAAAGGGAAACAACAGAAAAAGGCCACGTGAGCCTTAAGCCCATAAAGGGCTCTTGCCAGGTAAAGGCGTGAGAGCCTTAGCCATAAAGGGCTGTGAAAAGGATTAAAAAAAAAGAGATTACAAAACAAAACACTTCACGTCCTGTTACTAACGCAGAGCAAAAAGGGCGTAAAGCCTTATACGAAAAAGAGGCAGCCACGAAATTACAAGGAAAGTTCTAGGGTTCTTTACGAATCACTAATTCTTGAACTCAGGTATATAAAATTCCTTGTTGTCAATTATCCTACAGTATAAGAATCGGATAGTTAATTCCCTTCTTTCTCTATATCAACAGTAAAGTTCCGTGCTTAGGTGCGAAACTTTAAAATTAATTAAAATGCACTGGTTATTGTAGAATCCATCGTTTGACTGGTATTAATTGGACTGGGGCCTACGTATTGGCTCGAGAAGTTTTGAGGCGAGTTGATATAACACTATACCAAAGTGGTTTAACTCACTGTAGACATGTAATTTTTGACTCTCCCCAAGATTTTTCATATTTTAGCATGTAAATATTTAATTTAGGCCTAATAGCGCTATTTCAATTAATTTTGACGCTTTTACTTTATTTTAGTACAAGAAAAATGAAAATTACAAAAATATTTTAGTTTATGTATTTTTCATAAATTTTGAAAAAATACAACAAAATAGTACCTTATTTTTATCTTTATATAATTTCGAAAATACAAAAATAGTTTCATGTTTAGTTTAATTAATTAGGATTAGTTTTGACATGGTGTAGTATTTCTATCTTATTTTAAAAGGCATTGTGTAGTCTAGGGACCCTTCTAGACTCTTCTTTAGGACAAAAATAAATAAAAAGACTCTAAGGACCTAATACACAAAAGACCTAGGGACTAATTGACAAAATACACAAAATATAACCCTAGACCCTACACTTATAAAAGCTAAGGCTAATTAGCCAAAAGGGGGGACTCGGCCAAAAAAAAAAAAAGTTGCGCTGCAAAACAGTCTTCTTCAATGAAGAGCTAAGTTAAAATAAATCCCTAAGGGAACGAACAAAAATTTCTAAACAACAAAAGAGGAGATGAAAACAGAAAAAAATAAGAGCTAAACCAGCCGCACAACACCCATCGTGCCACTTCTTCTTCAAGTCGCCTGTGCCGTATCTATTCTTTTGGTTTTGGTTTCTCAAAATGTTGGAGTTGCTGTTCGAGTAGGGCTGTCAGTCGAGGTCGGAGCTCGTGGTTATTGTCCCTGATTTGGGTAGCTGTTTTTTTCCGATCAAATTTCATCGTCGGGTCTTGCACACAGTTAGTCCGAGCATACCTCTGTAATTTTTGATTTTACTCCTTCAAAAGGAGCAATCCCAGGTTCAATTCTTATAACTCCTACGTTATTTCTGAGTTAACTTCCAATGTGATATGAACAGCATGATACTTATATATTGTTTCTCAATTCTTCTTGGTTTGAATTCTGTTGTAATTCTTATTCGCTAGATTTGTTTGGGCGTTTAATGTTTGGATCGTTCGAATAATGTATACATCTCTACCTGGCTACTGTAGTGGGTGTTTAATATCACATTATTATTAATGATGTGATATGCAGTAAGATGAGAGCTTCAATAATGTATAGATCTCTATGGGTCATGAGAGCATTTGGATAGTATATGAATAACTAATAAATTGGAGTGTAGTTGGCAGGGGTGGAAGGTGG
This sequence comes from Nicotiana attenuata, assembly GCF_001879085.1. NCBI lineage: Eukaryota > Viridiplantae > Streptophyta > Magnoliopsida > Solanales > Solanaceae > Nicotiana > Nicotiana attenuata. The sequence goes on along the minus strand of NC_031996.1, from coordinate 8,580,706 downwards.
CATTCCCTAATACAATTAATCCTCACCTTGTTACTCTTTTTTTTTTACACAAAAGTTTTGTTGTCTGCCAACAAATTGGGACGACGCTATCAGTAGTACTATATTCCGTTGTGATTAGCGATTAGAAAGAATCTATTCTGTTATGGTAATTGTTTTAGGTAAAATCGACTCGGGCATTATTATGTGATGGTTTTTTAGTGCTAATAATTGTTTTGGTTTCGAGTTAGCGATATTATAAAAATGAACTGCTTAAATTTCATTTGGAATCACTGGCCCCTTTTACTCACTAGTTGAATGTGGGCGCGATTAATTGAATAATTGTCATAGCTACGGGTACGGTTCCCGTGACGTAATTGTGATGCCTAATTTCTAAAATACGGGTGCACATTTATGTGACCCAAATCTAAATCTCAACAATGTTAAAATATGTCGAAGACTGCGGGTGCATTTATGTGACGTGGTTCAAGACGTGTTTTAACAGCGTTGCAATATTCCTAAAAATGACTAAAAGCGGTTAAAGTTAAAATTTGCACATAGGCTCATAATTGTTTAAAATCAGATAATCAAGTCGAATATGACAGTTAAGAGACCATGCTAGAACCACGGAACTCGGGAATGCCTAACACCTTCTCCCGGGTTAACATAATTCCTTACTCGGATTTCTGGTTCGCGGACTGTTAAACAGAGTCATTTTTTTCCTCGATTCGGGATTCAACCGGTGACTTGGGACACCATAAATCTCCCAAGTGGCGACTCTGAATTTTTAATAAAAGAATCCCGTTTCGATTGTCACTTCAAGTTGGAAATAACTCCCTTTATTATACCCTTCCGGGGGTGTAGTGAAAAAAGGAGGTGTGACACTCACAAAAGCACGCATACAAGGTATTTGATGAATTGCTTAAAAGAGTTAATATGTACTTAATTGGAGCGAGTGAGTACCTATTAGCTTAGAATTATTTTCTAGCTAACGATTAGATGATTTATTCTGATATATGTGCATAAATTTTAAGATTTTTGTGTTATTCTTATATGCCAATTTCATGTTGAAAATTTATGAAGAAGCAAGATTCTTTAAAAATACTTTTGAATATTTATCTCATTCTTATACCATGCTTTACATTTAAGGATAATAGTATGTTCCAGAAAGGATTTAGACTTGAAAAGTCACAAGAAGAAGTTTTAGAAAGAAATTTTTTTTGGGAGTATCCTTTATTCTGAGAAGGGGTCATCGTCCAAGCCGAGGGTCTTGACCAAGGCGTTGACTTCCTGAAACTACTTGTGCCAAAGTAGGGAGCACACGAGCCGAGTGTCTCGTTGCTGAGAATTTACTTAGCTAGGCTAAGGTATGATACATGAGCGCTGAGAACCATGAAGCGAGTGGCACCTCGTGGATTGGGCCTATTCGATCAGGTTGGGATCGAACCCGTGTCGATCACACGGTGAATGAGACAGAATTAAGTCAGGATAGTTCGAACCCAAAGTATAAAGTGAAGTATTTTTTTTATAAGAAAGAAAAAGAAAAGAATTTTTTTAGAATATTCATAAAGTGCTATTATGCAATTATTTTAGAATTGTTCTTATAAGCTTTATGTTTTACATGCATTTAGAATCTTTGCTCGTAATGTATATGTTATTAAAGTTTCGTCCCCTGTCGTTGAGACTCACTGAGTACAATGGATGGTACTGACGTTCTCTTTTGGGAACCTACGTTGGTCTGCGGTACAACGTAGGAACCGATTTTGCAGGCAAGCAGGCTATGGGTTAGGACTTCCTTCTCTTCCAGTGCTATTGGTGAGCTCCGCTTTTGTTCGTGGAGTATTCCTTAGAGTCATCTTTACTTAGCTATTTCTTTTTTTACTTAGAGAACTGGCCAGGAAATCTCATGTCCTAAGCAGTGCGTCAGTTTATCAGTAGAGGCTTCATAGACACAGTCAGTGGGTTAAGATTCAGATATTTTTGATAACAACTTAGCAGTATTTCATTGGTTACTACAAATAAAGTTTTGAAGTTGGCTTATTTTAGATATTTAAATTATTCAAAAGTATTTGGTTAGAGTAGTGCCTTGTGGCATGTAAAGTTTGAAGTTATAATAGATTTGATAAGCGCAGATGGTTCGCTCGGTCATGTTTAGTGATTGGGTGCCGGTCCCGGCTTGTTCAGAAAATGGGTCGTGACAAAATTGGTATCAGAGCCTCAGGTTTATGGAGTCCTAGGGGTCTATGAAGCCGTGTTAGTGGAGTCTTGTTTATGGGTATGAAGCGCGCCATACTTATAAACAGGAGGCTACAAGCATTTAGGAAAAGTCTCATTTTTTTCTTCATACTTTAGATCGTGCAGTAGATCTGTCACGACCCAGATTTCCCACCCTCGGGAGTCGTGATGGTGCCTACTCGTCAAAGCTAGGCAAGCCGAATGTTGCAGATTTTATTACCCTTTTTCCCTAACCTTTTAACAATTTCAATTAACAGGCGATCAACAGCGGAATAACAATAATAATAAGAGAAATGCGGAAGACGAAATTCTGATAATATAACTAAATACTAGTACGATAATCCAAAATACAACTCTACCCAAAATTGGTGTCACAATGTCACGGACTATCTACGAATACTACAAACAATGGTCTGAAAGATAAGTACAAATCTGTCTCTGAAATACATAAGAACAGAATGGAAAGATAGAAGGGGACGCCAAGGCCCGCGGACGTCTGCAGGACTACCTCGGGTCTCCCCCGCTGGACTGAAGGCAGCAACCTCACTGTGGTCCAAAAGCTCCAGCATCGGGATCTGCACACAGTGCAGAGTGTAGTATCAGCACAACTGACCCCATGTGCTGGTAAGTGTCGAGCCTAACCTCGGCGAAGTAGTGACGAGGCTAGGACAAGACTACCAAGTAAACCTGTGCAGTTAAATCATATACGGCAAGTAATAACAACAGAAACTAGCAGTTAAAGATGGGAAGGGGGAACATGATGCGGGGGATATCAAGTACTAACAGAATTTCAGTAAAGAAGCATAAAGAACACCATAATTTCATATCAGCAAGAATAAGGGAAACAGTAACTAGTGCACGACATCACCCTTCGTGCTTTCACTCTCGTCCTCACCATAAGAATCAATATTCACTTTCATCATTTCTTGTTGCGGCGTGCAACCCGATCCCAATCATATAATACTGTTGCGGCGTGCAACCCGATCTCATATAATATTGTTGCGGCGTGCAACCCGATCCATATATATAATATTGTTGCGGCGTGCAACCCGATCCATATATCATATTATTGTTGCGGCGTGCAACCCGATCCATATATCATATTGTTGCGGCGTGCAACCCGATCCATAAATATAATATTGTTGCGGCGTGCAACCCGATCCATATATCATATATTTGCAGCGTGCAACCCGATCCATAAACAATATCGTTGCAGCGTGCAACCCGATCCCAATATACAAATCAACATCAATCACAAAAGAATCCCGGCAAGGGAACAATAGTGTAATAACAATATCCTGGCAAGGGAAACATTTAAGCAATAACATCCCGGCAAGGGAAATGATATCATAAATAATAACATCCCGACAAGGGAAACAATATCATAAACCTCTCCTCATTTCCACAATCACTTCACAACATAAATCTCAACTTGAGCCAACGCTCTATCATGTTCAATTACCAAGAATACTTCCATAAGCCTTGTTCCACATTGCAAATCATTATATTAAGCATGGACAACACATAACGGAGTCACAATAATCATGGTATAAGGCTCAATCATAGTGTAAGACTCACGGGCATGCTTAACACCAACGTATAGATACTCGTGTCACGCCCCGAACCTGGGCCTGGACGTAACACGGCACTCGGTGCCTGACTACATGTGACCGAGCAAACCAACTGGCTGGCCTAATCAACTTGTGGTATCATAACATACTGAATGCGGAAGATAAACTAACACATGCTGATATACTGAAAGTCTGGATGATATAAATCAAAGTGCGAAAATACTAATACAATTCTGAAATATATTTGTAGCCAACATGGCTTAATATGAAAAGTCTGTGACTCTGTCTAACTGTTACTCTAGTCTATGAAGCCTCTAATGAAATACTGAAAACACTAACTGTCTGTAAATACTGAAAGACTGTAAAGTAATGATAATGCCCCGAATGAACTGGGGATCACCAAACAGCTGGTACGAGAATCCTAGCGCTCTAAATCTTTAACCTGTAAATCATTACCTGCATCGTGAGATGAAGGCCCCGGGCAAAAGGGACGTCAGTACATTTGAATTGTACTGGTATGTAAAGCAATTGAAAGAAAGAATTATAAATGCTGAAACTGAAACTAAGCTGATAACTGGTAGCTGAACTGATAACTGAAAAGATAACCGATAACTGATAACTGAACTGATAATTGAAGAGATAACTGATATCTGATAACTGAACTGATAACTGAAAAGATAACTGATAACTGAAAAGATAACTTATAACTGATAACTGAACTGATAACTGAAGAGAGTAACTAGTATA
>NC_031996.1:8569632-8575553 GCF_001879085.1 Nicotiana attenuata | reverse complement strand
GACTGTTTAGACATGCTGAGTAAGCTATACTGAGACTTAGGGACATCAAGCCCAAGTCTATATTGAATACGAACTGAGCTCACAACGTTCGAAATGAAAGTCATGAACGAGTTATGAAGCTATAGAATAGAAGTTCTACAACTATTCAAGGAACTAGGCTTAACTATATTTCTGAGGCAATTGATACGTCGTAAAAGAAACGTAGTGTAGGGAGAATCATTAAAATTCCCAAACATAGAGAGTTAGCCTCACATACCTCAACTTCCTGCTCTTGAGCATAATACAACATTCGCCAACCCTTCCAACTTCAATCTATATCAATACAAGTCAGAGGGATTCCATATTAGCATAAATTCTCATGTTTTAGTCACTTAAATATTTTCTCAAACACTTGGTGACATAAAGCATCATGGTCCTTATTAATGGTGTTTCTACACCCAACAAGCCATTCTCTTGATCCTAGATAAATTCTAAAGTCTCAAACGGTTATAATGAATGTCATTCTTCTTCACCCATAAGATAAACAACACCTTTAACCAATAATCCACAATCAACAAGCCAAACCTATAATTGTTCATGCTTTTCTATCAAACCCATCAACTCATATCTCATGAACTAGGGTTTAAAATCATTAAACCAATGCTATAATCAATTAGAGGGTGAAGACATTACCTTTTTGAAGTTCAAACCCTTGAATTTCGAGTTCTAGGCTTCCTTCTCTCAACAATGATGTCCCAATCGAATATCTAATGATATGGAGGGTTTACCCGTGTTAATAAGATGTTGGGAAATTGAAATTAACTTAGAATCACCATTAGAACTTACCTTGGGTGGTGGAAGGACCCTTAAGGAGTTAGGTTTTTGAGTGTTCCCCTTTCTAGAGCAACTTTTTATGTTTTGGGGCTGTGGGGGACGAAATATAGCTTTAAAACGACCCCCCACTAGCACGCCCGCGCTACTGGAGGCTTGCCCGCGCTACTGACCGCGCTAAATGGCAGTAACACTGCCTCAAAATTAGTGCGGCCGCGCTACTGGGCGCGCTACTGAGCGTGCATGCGCGTACTGTTCCGTAAAACACACATAACTTTTTGCACAGAGATCCGTTGGGGCTCCATAATATATCGTTGGAAAGCTATTTCGAAGGCCTAAAACTTTCTTGCTTTGATTTTTCCCCAATTCCTTACATATTTTCACTAGATCTTGATAGAATATAGACCTTCTGCAAACTTAGTCGATTTTGTCAAATCTTATGCACCTCTCTTTCCATCTTGATTTTTAAACAACTATTTTCACCCATAATCATCCCGATAGGACTTCATATGTCCAAAATATAACCTTACTACTCCTTTAACTCATTCATACCTAATCCGAATGTGTGGGATGTTATATTATCTCCCCCTTGGGATCATTCGTCCTCGAATGATTGTCTTGACTGTAACTTCAGCTAACTCCGGACCTTAAACGAGTCTGGTGCAAACATGAACTTTCATTAACACTTGTATACTAAACTAAATGAATACATAATTACTGAACTGTCGATATACTGAACTTAATGATTGCTGCATTGACTGAATATTGGTTTGCCATGGATACATGAATACAGAACTAACATGGATATTCGAATATTGAACTGGCACGAATATTTGAGAATTGAACTAACATCAATATCAGAGTACTAAGCTGGCATGAATATCTAAGTATTGGACTGACATGAGTAGTTGAGTACTGAACTGACTTGAATATCTGAGTATTGAACTGAAAATGAGTATCTGAGTACTGAACTGGAATGAGTATCTGACTACTGAACTGACATGAGTATCTGAGTACTGAACTGGCATGAGTATATGAGTGCTGGAAACTTGAATGTTATAACATGACACGTGAAATACTGGATGTAACCCCACTAATTCTGGTGGCAACTCTAACTCATAAGCTAATTGACCGATCCTTCGCAAGATTCTATATGGCCCAATATAGTAGGGACTATGCTTTCCCTTCTTCCCAAATCTCATAACGCTTTTCATAAGCGAAACTTTCAGAAACACCTAATCATCAACTTGAAACTCTAGGTCTCTATGCCGCACGCTCGAATAGGACATTTTGGCGGCTCTGAGTTTTCTTCAAACGCTCTTGAATCAACGTAACTTTCTCTATAGTCTGATAGACCAAATCAGGTCCTAACAACTCCACTTCTCCAACATCGAACCAACCAAATGGTGATCTACACCTTCACCCATACATAGCTTCGTACGGTGCCATCTTGATACTAGAATGGTAGGTTATTATTAGCAAGGTCAATGAGAGGTATGTGATCATCCCAATTACTCTTAACATCAAGGACATATCCTCAATTGTTTAAATAAAATGCTCTGCCTGGCCATAAAGTTTACGACGTTCTTTTTCGTGTCGTTCAACCGATAAATCTCCTTGGTCATGATGCATATTTGGGAACCTGGATGGAAAGAATACCTAGAATTATGGGCTCCTAACATGATCTTCCCTTTTTATGTCCATCTACTGGGACACACAATCTGTCCTAGTACCTCAAAGTCCTATCATCTCCCCCTTATTCAAAAGCCATCATCTTATACTTGTGAATCTCCTCTTCAACTGCAACACGTAGGGATCATCAAGTTGTTTCTCCTTCTCAACGGCTACTAAGGGGTAACAAGTCATGTTCTAGACAACAACTCCATCATCTTTAGAGCCCGAAGTCGAACTCCTATCTTGGCTGGTGAACTTCTTTTACCAGAGTTCTCTTATCTACCTCAATCATGAGTTATACTTCCCACACTTTATCTTTTTAAGAATTTCCTGAAAACACTTATAGAATTGTTGTGACCTAAGTCTTTGACCAGTACTCTGAAGACTAGAGTCTCGTGCAATGGTACTACCCTCGTGACACATAAATAGGCATGATTTTATATCTTTTCTGTAGATCACTTTATCATCATGACTAACGTCGTGATCATTCTACTNTCCGAAGACTAGAGTCTCATGCAATGGACCATACCCTCGTGACACATAAATAGGCATGGTTTTATAGCTTTTCTGTGATCACTTTATCATCAATGACTAAACTCGGTGATCATTCTACTCACTTTGTTTTTCTTACACATGCTAGACATAATCCTTGTCGTAATTATACAATTTTCCCTCATTACCGAACTGATTTTCTTTTCCATATCCCATGCTACTATTCGAGTTTTCAGATATTCTAACTGCACTTACTGATGGTTTTCACATCACCCCCTTAGACCAAAGGTCTTATACATGTGGATCCTTCTCTTTTTGTTGGATCCAAATAACTCTCCTTATTTTCTGCAATTCTTTGCACTCTACGTCAATGACCATTCATCTTTCGACTTACTTTTGAGCAATCTTCCTTACTAAGAAAGACTAAATTATTCACTTAACAGAAAGCTAATGTATTCACAACTATCATACACAATCTTAATAATTTAACTCTGCTCTCGCTGTCAAACTTGGGGAAACCCCATTTCGATAATTCCTAAAGGCTATTCTTCTGTAGTTGGCTCTCTTACTGCCTAGCTGATTTTTTGTTCCACTATCGTTGTACTTCGGGTTTAACTTAAACTCTTTGGGTTCTAACACATACGTTCGGTATTTCAAACTGCCATCCACACACTAGAGATAACCCGACTAAATGGATCAGATCTTACCTCTACTAGCTCTGCTAAAATTGCTAATTCACTGTATCTACTCAAAACTTACTTACTATCCTTTCACTAACCATCTGCTAGCATCATATTTTCTTCTCCTTCTTTGAATAACTAAAGTGAAACATAAGGTTACTCCTAACTTCCTCATCATCTGACCATATTCTTTTGTCGCACACTATCAATCTCTTGAACTATGTACATGGATCACACTTAGGGAAATTTCATCTGTCTTAAATAAAATTAGAATATCTAACCCCAAACTTTCTGTATAATACAAAATCATATCATACTATAAACATCCGCGGTAATCACTTATTCACATAACCTAAGGGGGAACTGCCATATCTTTTATCTTACATCAATAGTTGCTTCTTATAGTAGCTTACTAACGTGGTACTTCTAGTTCTGATTTGAACAAATCTAAGCAACTTAGAATCATTCCCTGAAATTCACATATTGGTTGCTCTTGGTTCTCATTGCATACATCATATCTCCTAGTCATTTGCATGAGTTCTACGAAAAATACATCTCTAATAATAACAATCGTTTCTGACTCCTAGGTATTTTACCCTTAGGCTCTTTTCTGTCCAAACTATAGTGACCAATGTTAGGGTCTCACATCTGAACTATCATCATCCTGCATGTGGCTCCATTGGCAAGACATAAAAGAAATTGTTCAATGAGGTCAAACACATACGATTACCATACACAAACTTATCCTTCAGAGTCTACCATCATCTGATAAATTACTTCCTGCGCCATCCGGCGAGTCTTGGTCTTAATCCGGACCTAAAATATGCAAAGATTTAGCTATAACCACTGTTACTTACATTTTCTTTGAGAACCCCTATGCATCACTGTATACTCACAAGTCACCAGAAATTTTGATACACTGAAAATTGGAGATCTGGTAACTGAATAAAAAAAATATAACTAGCTTACTGAATAACCATAAACTTACTAGCTGAAAGGCCGCTAACGGGAAACTGAGATAATTTGATATCCATAAAACATGATAACTGCTTTTGTACTTTCTGATAAGGTTATGCTCTAATGTGTGCTAGTATCCATTGCATCCCACTTTTAACATCCTCTCAAGTCTCATATTTACCAAGCTGTACTCCATAATTATACCCCAATGGGCAATTATCCTCTCTAGGACCTTAGGTTTCTCCTGCGCGTCGCTTGGGCATCCAATACGTTTGGAATTTGATAGGAAGAGAAAGTTAACTATTGCTCTAAGATTCATGGCACAATCTAGAGTAGAAAGAAATGAGACAATCCTGCATGTCTTGGTAGTTAACCGTTTATATGAGTGGCCGGCACACACATATAAAGGAAACTCCACTAGACACGGCTTAATAGACTCCCTAGGACTCTTGAACCAGTGCTCTGATACCAAGCTTTGTCACGCCCCGAACCTAGGCCTGGACGTAACACGACACTCGGTGCCTGACTACATGTGACCAAGCGAACCAACTGGTTGGCTGAATCAACATGTGGTATCATAACATACTGAATGCGGAAGATAAACTAACACATGCTGATATACTGAAAGTCTAGATGATATAAATCAAAGTGCGGAAATACTAATACAATTCTGAAATATATTTGTAGCCAACATGGCTTAATATGAAAAGTCTGTGACTCTGTCTAACTGTTACTCTAGTCTATGAAGCCTCTAATGAAATACTGAAAACACTAACTATCTGTAAATACTGAAAGAATGAAAAGTAATGATAATGCCCTGAATGAACTGGGGATCACCAAACAGCTGGTACGAGAATCCTAGCGCTCTGAATCTTCAACCTGTAAATCATTACCTGCATCGTGAGATGCAGGCCCCGGGCAAAAGGGACGTCAGTACATTTGAATTGTACTGGTATGTAAAGCAACTGAAAGAAAGAATTATAAATGTTGAAACTGAAACTAAGCTGATAATTGGTAGCTGAACTGATAACTGAAAAGATAACTGATAACTGATAACTGAACTGATAATTGAAGAGATAACTGATATCTGATAACTGAACTGATAACTGAAAAGATAACTGATAACTGAAAAGATAACTGATAACTGATAACTGAACTGATAACTGAAGAGATAACTAATATCTGATAACTGAACTGATAACTGAAAAGATAACTGATAACTGAACTGAATAAAGGAAGTAAGGATATGAATACTCCCTCTTCTGAATGATGAACAACCTGTTTATCTGAATATTAAATTGCGGCCTC
>NC_031996.1:8518913-8569115 GCF_001879085.1 Nicotiana attenuata | reverse complement strand
ACTTCGACTGTTTAGACATGCTGAGTAAGCTATACTGAGACTTAGGGACATCAAGCCCAAGTCTATATTGAATACGAACTGAGCTCACAACGTTCGAAATGAAAGTCATGAACGAGTTATGAAGCTAGAGAATAGAAGTTCTACAACTATTCAAGGAACTAGGCTTAACTATATTTCTGAGGCAATTGATACGTCGTAAAAGAAACGTAGTGTAGGGAGAATCATTAAAATTCCCAAACATAGAGAGTTAGCCTCACATACCTCAACTTCCTGCTCTTGAGCATAATACAACATTCGCCAACCCTTCCAACTTCAATCTATATCAATACAAGTCAGAGGGATTCCATATTAGCATAAATTCTCATGTTTTAGTCACTTAAATATTTTCTCAAATACTTGGTGACATAAAGCTTCATGGTCCTTATTAATGGTGTTTCTACACCCAACAAGTCATTCTCTTGATCCTAGATAAATTCTAAAGTCTCAAACGGTTATAATGAATGTCATTCTTCTTCACCCATAAGATAAACAACACCTTTAACCAATAACCCACAATCAACAAGCCAAACCTATAATTGTTCATGCTTTTATATCAAACCCATCAACTCATATCTCATGAACTAGGGTTTAAAATCATTAAACCAATGCTATAATCAATTAGAGGGTGAAGACATTACCTTTTTGAAGTTCAAACCCTTGAATTTCGAGTTCTAGGCTTCCTTCTCTCAACAATGATGTCCCAATCGAATATCTAATGATATGGAGGGTTGATCCATGTTAATAAGATGTTGGGAAATTGAAATTAACTTAGAATCACCATTAGAACTTACCTTGGGTGGTGGAAGGACCCTTAAGGAGTTAGGTTTTTGAGTGTTCCCCTTTCTAGAGCAACTTTTTATGTTTTGGGGCTGTGGGGGACGAAATATAGCTTTAAAACGACCCCCCACTAGCGCGCCCGCGCTACTGGAGGCTTGCCCGCGCTACTGACCGCGCTAAATGGCAGTAACACTGCCTCAAAATTAGCGCGCCCGCGCTACTGGGCGCGCATGCGCGTACTGTTCCGTAAAACGCACATAACTTTTTGCACAGAGATCCGTTGGGGCTCCATAATATATCGTTGGAAAGCTATTTCGAAGGCCTAAAACTTTCTTGCTTTGATTTTTCCCCAATTCTTTACATATTTTCACTAGATCTTGATGGAATATAGACCTTCTGCAAACTTAGTCGATTTTGTCAAATCTTATGCACCTCTCTTTCCATCTTTATTTTTAAACAACTATTTTCACCCATAATCATCCCGATAGGACTTCATATGTCCAAAATATAACCTTACTACTCCTTTAACTCATTCATACCTAATCCGAATGTGCGGGATGTTACAACTCGTCACCATACATATACGTCGTACTCAACAATTAACACATAGCAAATAAGACCACGACTCCTATTCCCTCAAGCTAAGGTTAGACCAAACACTTACCTCAATGCCACGAACACAATCAAGCCTCAACTACCGCTTTACCTCTTGATTCCACCACCAACCCGCTTGTATCTAGCCACAAATTACTTAACGCTATCAATAATTGCTAAATAAACCAATTCTAATGCATGAAAATAGGTTTCCCCTTATTTTCCCCATAAAGTCAAAATCGACCCCGGGTCCGCTTGGTCAAAATCCAAAGTTCGAACCAAAACTCGATCACCCATTCACCCCCGAGCCCGGATATACAATTTGTTTTGAAATCGGACCTCAAATCAAGGTCCAAATCCCCAAAATTTGAAAATCCTAAGTTCTACCCAAAATACCCTATTTCCACCATGAAAACCCTAGATTCTAGGATGAAATCTTGTAAAAAGAAGTTAAGGAGTGAAAGAAATGAGTTTAAAATCACTTACTTGTGTTTTGGAGAAGAAGGAGTGTTTGAAAAATCGCCTCTTATGTTTTAGGGTTTTTTGAAAAATGAAAAATGCCTGAAAAGTCTCGTTTATATATACCCCTCTCAGATCCTCACCACTGACCGCAGAAAAAGGACCGCGGCCGCGGAGCTCCACCGTGGACCGCAAAATATCGAGCGCGACCGCGAAGATATAGCCTTGCTCACCGCTGACCGCAAAAACCCCACCGCGGTCGCGAAGACCCCACCGCGGTCGCGAAGATTCATCGCGGACCGCGAAGATCATTTCAGAGACCTGCAACTTCTCTGAACCTGCAATAGTTATTTTCTAAGTCTAAATTCACTCTGTGGCCTATCCAAAACTCACTCGAGCCCTCGGGGCTCCACACCAATCATGCACGCGAGTCCAAAAACATCATACGGACTTGCTCGTGCAATCAAATCATCAAAATAACATCAACAACTATGAATCAAACCTCAAATTCATAAAATTACTCAAGAACATCAAAATTTCTATTTTCTCAACTATACGTCCGATTTATACCAAAATCAATTCCGATCTTTACTAAATTTCACAGATTCAACTTAATTATTATTTTAAACTTGTACCGGGCTCCAGAACCAAGATACGGGCCCGATACCATCAAGAATTTCATCAATTCACTTCTAAAAAGCCTTTATATTTTCCAGCAAATTATTTTCTTTAAAAATTCTTTTCTCGGGCTTGGGACCTTGGTATTCAATTCCAGGCATACGCCCAAGTCCCATATTTTACTACGGACCCTACGGGACCGTCGGATCACGGGTCCGGGTCCGTTTACCAAAATGTTGACCGAAGTCAACTTTAATCAATTTTAAAGGCCAATTTCATTATTTTTCTAAAATTTCTCAGAAAAGCTTTTCGAAAACGTGCCTGGACTGCGCACGCAAATCGAGGCGAGATAAAAGGAGGTTTTTAAGGCCTCGGAACACAGAATTGACTCTAAATCAAGTGATTACCTTTTGGGTCATCACAAGATCCTACCTCTAAGAATTATCTAATGTATTCGTTTCTCCAAAACTTGCAGAAATGGCTCGTACTCGCAACTCTGACACCGACACTCAGGATGCTGCTCAAGAAACTATTGCTACTATTGTGGCTCAAGGCAGAACTAAAAAGGCTTTAACTTAGGTAAATCCACAAAGGGGGTTCAAGTACCCCGGGTTGAACATATAGAAGGGGTGGAGCATGATGATCCAGTACCTCAGGATCCAGTGCCGCCCCCAACAGCAGCTCCGGCTCAGACAACTATATCTCCAGAGGTGGGTCAGATGTTTGATGCAGTCAACAGTGCTATGGAGATGTTTAAAGCCTTCATGGCCAACCAGAACGAGAGAAGAGATGAGATTCCACCTCAATCAAATAGACAGAACAATTCTGAGTCCTCAAGAGTGAATGAATTTTTGAAGTTGAGTCCTCCAGTGTTCCATGGTTCTATAGTTGATGAAGATCCAATATTGTGGCTGGAGGGTATGAAGAAAGCCCTCCGAGCGATGAAAGCATTTGATGATGAAGCTGTGGCTGCTTACCAGCTTAGAGATGTGGTCGGCGCTTGGTTTGAGATGTGGGAAAAGGAAAGAGATGAAGATGATGGTCCGCCTACTTGGGAAGAATTTGAAGAGGCCTTCATGGCTAACTTTATCCTGGAAGAGGATAGGGAAGCTAAGGCTACAGAGTTCGAACAGCTCAAGCAAGGGAATAAAAGTGTGCAATAGTACTACATGGAATTCATAAGGTTAGCTAAGCATGCTCCTCACATGGTTAAGACAGAAAAAGCAATTCGCAGGTTTTTGTTAGCGGTTTGGCTTACCACATTAAGGATACGACATCAGCTGCAGCGGTAGGAATGACAGCTTTCTCCTCTGTTGTGGGATTCGCCAAGCACTTAGAAAAAGACAGACAACAAAAGAGAGAAGAAAAAGGGCATAACAAGAAAGCCCAGACAACGGACAGGTTTAATGGTACATCCAGCGGAGGTGGAAGGGATTCCTCTAATAAGGAGTCATTAGCACCAGCTCAGTCCAGTCATCAGTCAGGTGGTGGTTCTTCCTTCAGACGTACTCAGAGTTATGGAAACCAGTCTCGCCAGAATCAGAATTTTAGGACATCATCCTCACATAGCCAGAGTCATGCTGAGCAACATTCACACCAACAAGGTCTTTGTGGAGCTGTAAGCGGCAACATTCAGGTCAGTGCAAGCTCGGTTTCATGGTTGCTATCATTGTAGAGACATTGGTCATATAAATGCCAACTGCCCAAAGTTGAGACGTAATTTCAGTGGGGGACCATCTCGTCCTTCTAGTTCCTCAGCTACTGCAGTTGCACCACCTCAGGCTCGTGGTTCTCATAATCAGATCGGGCATGGGGCAAGCAAATGTGCAGATCGAGTTACTCAAGGAGGGGGACAACCCCGTTTGTTTGCTACACTTGATCGTCAGAGTGCAGAGGCATCTGCAGAAGTTATTACAGGTATACTTCTAATCTGCTCACATAATGCTTATGCCATAATGGATCCAGGTTCAACGTTTTCATATGTGACTCCATACTTTGCAATTAACCTCGGCCTAGAACCTGAACAACTTAGTGAGCCATTCTTGGAATCTACTCCAGTTGGTGAGTCAATGAAAGTCACAAGAGTCTATAGAGGTTGTATAGTTTCAGTCCAAGGTCGCAACACCAAAGCCGATCTCATAGAGTTAGAAATGGTGGATTTCGATGTGATCATGGGTATGGATTGGTTATCTTCCTGCTATGCCATGTTAGATTGTCGTGCCAAGATAGTCAGGTTCCAATTTCCAAAGGAAGAAGTCTTAGAGTGGAAGGGTAGTTCAGCATCGCTTGTAGGTAAGTTTATTTCTTACCTTAAGGTACAACGAATGATCGGTAATGGGTGTCTCGCCTATTTGGCTCACATCATTAATCCAGAATCAGAACCACCGGCTCTTCAGTCCGTGCCAGTTGCTAGAGAATTTCCAGAAGTTTTCCCAGATGACCTTCCGGTACTTCCTCCTGAAAGAATCATAGACTTTGGCATTGATCTCATGCCAGGCACTCAGCCCATATCTACACCTCCTTATAGGATGGCTCCAGAAAAACTTAACGAGTTGAGAGAACAGTTGAAAGACCTCCTTGACAAGGGCTTCATCAGGCCGAGTGTTTCACCGTGGAGTGCCCCGATCCTGTTTGTCAAGAAGAAAGATGGGTCTCTCAGAATGTGCATCTACTATCGGCAGTTGAATAAAGTTACCATTAAGAACAAGTACCCACTGCCAAGAATTGATGATTTATTTGATCAACTTCAGGGTGCAAAGTACTTTTCAAAAATAGACTTTAGGTCGGGGTACCATCAGTTGAGAATCAGAGAAGAGGATATATCTAAAACAGCCTTTAGAACTCGCTACGGGCACTATGAATTTCTAGTAATGTCCTTCGGGTTGACAAATGCCCCAGCTACATTCATGGACCTCATGAACAGAATTTTCAAGCCATTCCTGGATACCTTTATTATCGTGTTTATAGACGATATTTTGGTGTACTCTAAGAGCAAGGAAGATCATGCAGAACACCTCAGAATAGCTTTGCAGACCTTGAAGGATAATGAGCTTTATGCCAAGTTTTTGAAATGTGAGTTCTGGTTGCAGTCAGTGGCATTCTTAGGCCACGTGGTATCTAGTGAAGGCATAAAAGTAGACCCTCAGAAGACAGAAGCAGTCAAGAACTGGCTTAGGCCAACAACGCCAGCCGAAATCAGGAGTTTCTTAGGGTTAGCTGGCTACTATAGAAGGTTTGTAGAGGGGTTTTCCTCACTTGCAGCTCCATTAACTAAGTTGACTCAGAAAGCAGTTAAGTTCCAGTGGTCAGACGCTTGTGAGCAGAGTTTTCAAGAGTTAAAGAAGAGGTTGACCACTGCACCTGTGTTAAACTTGCCGACAGGTTCGGGTGGGTTCACAGTGTATTGTGATGCCTCCAGAGTTGGTCTTGGTTGTGTTCTTATGCAAAATGGAAAAGTTATTGCTTATGCTTCCAGGTAGTTAAAGAATCATGAAAAGAACTACCCCACACACGACTTAGAGCTTGCATCAGTGGTGTTTGCATTAAAGATATGGCGACACTACCTTTATGGCGAGCATTCTGAAGTGTTTACAGATCACAAAATCCTCCAGTACATTTTCAAGCAAAAAGAATTAAATTTGAGACAAAGAAGGTGGCTCGAGCTATTGAAGGATTATGACATCAATATCCTTTATCACCCGGGCAAAGCTAACGTGGTAGAAGATGCACTTAGTAGGAAGTCAACGGGTGTCTTGGCCTATCTTGCAGTACAAAGGCGAACTTTGGGTAGAGAAATTCAAAAACTGGCAAATGATGGAATTAGATTGGATGAGACCGAAGAAGGAGGTATAACCGTTTATGCCTTAGCGCAATCCTCCCTTGCTGCGTATGTTAAGGCTAAGCAAGACGAAGATCCGTACTTAGAAGTTAAAAGAAGGAGTCAGAAACAAAGAAATCACTGCTTTCACTCTAGGAAGTGACGGAGTTTTGAAGTTGAATGATCAGTTATGTGTGCCTGATGTAGATGGTCTTAGGAAGGCCATAATGGAAAAAGCTCACAGTTTGAGGTACTCTATCCACCCAGGTGCTACCAAAATGTATCTAGATTTGAAAGAGTTGTATTAGTCGAAAGGCATGAAGAAGCAAGTAGCAGATCATGTGGCTAAATGTTTGAATTGCCAGCAAGTCAAAGTCGAGCATTAGAGGCCTGGTGGCCTATCTCAAGATATAGAGATACCACAGTTGAAGTGGGAGAAGAGTAATATGGATTTCGTAGTAGGTCTACCTCGCACATACCGTAAGCATGATTCAATTTGGGTTATTATAGACCGACTGACAAAGTCTGCGCATTTCCTACCAGTAAAGACGACAAATTCTGTAGAGCAGTATAGCAGTTGTACATCAAAGAAATAGTCCGATTGCGTGGTACTCCAGTTTCAATCATATCTGACAGAGGCCCTCAGTTCACGGTGCATTTTTGGCAAGCATTTCAGAAAAGATTAGGTACCAAGGTCAATTTGAGCACCGCTTTCCATCCACAGACCGATGGCCAGGAAGAAAAGAACATTCAGACTCTCGAAGATATGTTGCGAGCATGTGTTATAGATTTTGGAGGTAATTGGGATGATCACTTGCCACTTATAGAATTTGCTTACAATAACAGCCATCAGTCCAGCATTGGTATGGCTCCTTATAAAGCGTTGTATGGGCGAAGATGTAGGTCTCCAGTGGGTTGGTTCGAACCAACAGAGGTGCCTTTGATTGGTCCAGAGTTTGTTTGTGAGGCCTTAGAGAAAGTCCAGCTAATCAGAAAAGACTAAAAGCGGCTCAGAGTCGTTAGAAATCCTATTCTGACAAGAGGCATCGTGACTTAGAGTTCATGGTTGGTGACAAGGTGTTTTTGAAAGTTTCACCAATGAAAGGAGTTATGAGGTTTGGTAAGAAAGGGAAACTTAGTCCTAGATTTATTGGACCTTATGAGATAATAGAAAAGAATGGAAACGTGGCTTATGAGCTAGCGCTGCCCGTTGAGTTTTCCTCTGTTCATCCTGTCTTTCATGTGTCTATGCTTAGAAAGTACATTCATGATGAGTCGCATATAGTACCTGCCGATACCATAGAAATTAAAGAAGGCTTGACTTATGAAGAGGTACCTATAGAAATTCTCGATAGGCAAGTAAGAAAGTTGAGAACAAAAGATTTAGCATCGGTAAAAGTTTTATGGAGTAATCATGATTCAAAAGAGGCTACGTGGGAGGTCGAGGAAGATATGAGAGAGAAATATCCATATTTATTTGAGAAAAAAAGTATGTGAACCTAGGTTTGGTTTGACATTTATATTTTATTTATTAAATACAAGTTAGCATGTGTTTATGTCCTTGCTAGATTATACTTAGTTGTTGAAGTAATTTGGTTTTCTCAGAGTATATTTAGTTATTTAATAATTTAGTGCCATGCCAGAGTACATTTAACTCATTAAAATGATTTACTTTTGCTAAAGTGTTGTGCTTTAAATTCTTGTTGGTTATGGTGGTACCTCCTTGCCGGAGTGTGAGTAATTAATTTATGAGCGGTGTATGGTGCCTATGAATGGCCTGTTGTCACGACCCCAAACCACCCCGCTCGTGATGGCGCCTATCGCAGTACTAGGCTAGCCGATTTGAAATTTATAACATAAAAGGACTTTTCTTAATCATTTACTAATTAGATATTATCACACTTCTTTCGTTTAAACATTTCAAAACAAGCGAAAACAAATATGCCAAAACATCAAACATTGCCCGATCCCGGTGTCACTAGTCATGAGCCACTAACATACAGTCTAATATTGTCTACTCAATACAAGATAAGTCTGATAAAAACAAATACTAAAAGATAGGAAAGAGAAAGGCAGGGCTGCGGACGCCATGCAGCTACCTTGCAATCTCCGAAAATGCTCTGAAGGCAAGAGACAGCTCTCACTCAGATGCTCTGGCACCTGGATCTGCACACAAGGTGCAGGGAGTAACGTGAGTACGCCAACTCAGTAAGTAACAATTATAAATAAAGGCTGAGTGCAGTGACGAGCATTTAAAATCATATGCAAAACATAACATAAAAACCTCAGTGAGAATAACAAGACCAACTAAGTAATTAAACTCTGAACGTCTAATAAAAACTCCAGTTTCAATGAAAAAGTCGTAAGGACACTTGTTCAACCTTTTCAATAGAGGCTTAGTATAAGAAGAGTGAAAACAGTATTTTCATAAAACAAGCCCCTCGGGCAAAGCATCACTCATATATATATAGCCCTTCGGGCAAGCCTCTCAGTCACTTGTGACTCAACTATCATCAATCAGCTCTCACACTCAGCACTCACGCTCAATAGATATCTTATAATAACCGCTGCGGCGTGCAGCCCGATCCATAAATATATAGTCGACTGCGCTCACCGGGGGTGTGCAGACTCCGGAGGGACCACCAGCCTAGCCGGTTGCACCTGCTCAGGATTTTGTAGTACCGGTTATGCCTGAGGACGAGCAGCGTCGATTAGAGAGGTTTGGTAGACTTCAGCCTCCGACTTTCAGTGGTGCAGAGGGCGAGGATGCCCAGGGTTTCTTGGATAAGTGTCAGAGGATTCTTCGTACAGCGGGTATTCTGGAGACCAGTGGGGTCGCATTTACTACTTTTCAGTTTTCTAGAGCTGCCTTTACTTGGTAGGAGGCTTATGAGAGGCGTAGGCCAGTTGGTGCAGCGCCCCTTACCTGGCAGCAGTTGTCCGCTCTTTTTTGGAGAACTACGTGCCACAGTCTCGCAAGGAGGAGCTGCGTAGGCAGTTCGAGCAGTTGCGTCAGGATGATATGACTAGTGACACCGAGATCGGGCAGTGTTTGATGTTTTGGCATATTTGTTTCCACTTGTTTTGAAATGTTTAAACGAAAGAAGTGTGACAATATCTAATTAGTAAATGAATTAAGAAAAGTCCTTTTTTGTTATAAATGTCGAATCAGCTGGCCTAGTACCACGACCGGGGTGGTTTGGGGTGGTGACAAGTTGGTATCAGAGCTGACTCTCGACTAGTACGATGGGTGGGTACCCACAACGAGGACGTTGTTCCTTGTTGGTGGGGTGAGTTCAGTGGGACTGTAGCTCACAGGAATCCCACATCGGAAAGGAGAGGGAGAGTCCTGGGCTATATTAGCAAGACTGGGACTTACATGTGCATAGGCCTTTTCCCCAGTGGGACTGGGGGAGAACAAAACCGTGCGGGTGAGACCCAAAGCGGACAATGTATGCACAGTGTGGGCCCAGGTCGTTACAGTTCCTTGTGATGTCTTTTGGGTTGACCAATGCCCCAGCAGCGTTCATGCATTTGATGAACAGCGTGTTTCGGCCCTATCTCGACTCGTTTGTTATTGTATTCATTGATGATATTCTGGTGTACTCGCGTAGTCAGGAGGAGCACGCGGAGCATTTGAGAGTGGTATTGCAGTGGTTGAGGGAGGAGAAACTTTATACAAAGTTCTCCAAGTGTGAGTTTTGCCTCAGTTCAGTGGCTTTCTTGGGGCACGTGGTGTCCAGTGAGGGTATTCAGGTTGATCCGAAGAAGATAGAGACAGTTCAGAGTTGGCTCGGGCCATCCTCAGCCATAGAGATTCTCAGATTTCTTGGTTTGGCAGGTTATTACCGTCGGTTCGTTCAAGGATTTTCATCTATTGCATCACCCTTGACCAAGTTGACTCAAAAGGGTGCTCCATTCAGGTGGTCGGATGAGTGTAAGGCGAGTTTTCTGCAGCTCAAGGCTGCCTTGACCACAGCTCCAGTGTTAGTTTTGCCATCAGCTCTCGAGTTGGTATCAGAGCCTAGGTTACATAGGTGTCACGGGTCATGAGCCGGTTTAGTAGAGTCTCGCGGATCGGTACGGAGACGTCTGTATTTATCCTTGGGAGGCTGCAAAACCTTTAGGAAGAACTTCACATTGTTGAAATTCCTGTCGTGCGAATCTGTTGATTCTAGTACTAAACTTCTGTTATTTTATTCTCTCACAGATGGTGAGGACATGTGCTGCCAGTTAGGACGGACGACCACCAGTTGGGGCCACTAGAGGCCGAGGTTGCGGTCGAGGCCGTGGTAGGGGCAGGGGTGTAGCCCGTACAGCAGATAGGGCAGCACCTGCAGATCCACCAGGCACCCCAGTTCATGATCAGATTCCAGTGGGGGATGCTCCAGCGGGACCAGCTCAGGCACCCGCTGTGCCTATTGTTATTCCGGGTCTTCAGGAGACCTTGGCTCAGATCTTGACCGTGTGCACTAGTCTCGCTCAGGCGCTCGCAGTTTCTACTACAGCAGCCACTTCTCAGGTCGGGGGAGGTACTCAGACTCCTGCCGCTCGCACACCCGAGCAGGTTGTTCAGGGATTGCAAACACCGGAGGCACCACCAGCCCAGCCGGTTGCACCTGCTTAGGATTTTGTAGTACCAGTTATGCCTGAGGACGAGCAGTGCCAATTGGAGAGGTTTGGTAGACTTCAGCCTCCGACTTTCAGCGGTGTAGAGGGCGAGGATGCCCAGGGTTTCTTGGACAAGTGTCAGAGGATTCTTCGTACAGGGGGTATTCTGGAGACCAGTGGGGTCGCATTTACTACTTTTCAGTTTTCTGGAGCTGCCTTTACTTGGTGGGAGGCTTATGAGAGGCGTAGGCCTGTTGGTGCAGCCAGTCGTCGAAAAATTGTACTGTGTACGTAGGTAAAATATTACGTTTAGAGGTATATAACACATATTAAACCCCCTTTGTCGTAAATTTTTTTCACTTTTTTAAAATTTGAACACCCTTAAAGAAATTCCTAGCTTCGCCACTGGGTGCAGCGCCCCTTACCTGGCAGTAGTTCTCCGCTCTCTTTTTGGAGAAGTACGTGCCACAGTCTCGCAAGGAGGAGCTACGCAGGCAGTTCGAGCAGTTGCGTCAGGATGATATGACTAGTGACACCGGGATCGGGCAGTGTTTGATGTTTTGGCATATTTGTTTCCACTTGTTTTGAAATGTTTAAACGAAAGAAGTGTGATAGTATCTAATTAGTAAATGAATTAAGAAAAGTCCTTTTATGTTATAAATGTCGAATCGGCTGGCCTAGTACTGCGATAGGCGCCATCACGACCGGGGTGGTTTGGGGTCGTGACACCTGTTATGGTATATTTGTTTGTTGTTGGTGTATTTGTGGTATTTGTGACAGGGATATTTTTTTGGATAGTCCAATTTACAAGGGAAACTCTGCTGAAATTTTTGAAAATTTAGGGAGTTAGCCAAAATTTTGTGTCCCTTAGAAAAGTGAGTAGTGCTAAGAAAACTTAAGAAGTTCAAGTGAGTAGTGCTAGAAACATTCGAGGACGAATGTTTTTAATGAGGGAAGATTGTAACACTCCTCAAATCTATAGAAGTTTCAACACTCGCTAAAAATAGAACTTAATTTTTTTATTAAAAAAATCTTAAATTATACTTCTTTTAAGGATTTAAACCTTGGTGATTGACTTTTGAGTTACTTCTCTATTTAAAAATAATTGGATATAAAATTAGGGGAATGTTATTAATTATTAAAAGTAGGTATAATTAAATACTAGTTAAATAAAAAAAAAAGGGAAACAACAGAAAAAAGCCACGTGAGCCTTAAGCCCATAAAGGGCTCTTTGCAGGTAAAGGCGTGAGAGCCTTAGCCATAAAGGGATGTGAAAAGGACTAAACAAAAAGAGATTACAAAACAGAACACTTCACGTTCTGTTACTAACGCAGAGCAAAAAGGGCGTAAAGCCTTATACGAAACAGAGGCAGCCACGAAATTACAAGGAAAGTTCTAGGGTTCTTTACAAATCACTAATTCTTGAACTCAGGTATATAAAATTCCTTATTGTCAATTATCCTACAGTATAAGAATCGGATAGTTAATTCCCTTCTTTCTCTATATCAACAGTAAAGTTCTGTGTTTAGGTGCCAAAATTTAAAATTAATAAAAATGCACTGGTTGTTGTAGAATACATTGTTTGAATGGTGTCAATTGGACTGGGGCCTATGTATTGGCTCGAGAAGTTTTGAGGTGAGTTGATATAACACTTTACTAAAGTGGTTTAACTCACAAAAGCACGCATACAAGGTGTTTGATGAATTGCTTAAAATAGTTAATATGTACTTAATCGGAGCGAGTGAGTACCTATTAGCTTAGAATTATTTTCTAGCTAAAGTTTAGATGATTTATTCTGATATATGTGCATAAATTTTCAGATTTTTGTGTTATTCTTATATGCCATTTTCATGTTGAAAATATATGAAGAACCAAGATTCTTTAGAAATACTTTTGAATGTTTATCTCATTCTTATGCCAAGCTTTACATTTAAGGATAATAGTATGAGTATGTATAGTATGTTCCAGAAAGGATTTAGACTTGAAAAGTCACAAGAAGAAGTTTTAGAAAGAAAAGATTTTTGGGAGTATCCTTTATTCTGAGAAGGGGTCATCGTCCAGGCCGAGGTTCCTGACCAAGGCGTTGACTTCCTGAAACTACTTGCGCCAAAGTAGGGAGCACACGAGCCAAGTGTCTCGTTGCTGAGAATTTGCTTAGCCGGGCTAAGGTATGATACATGAGCGCTGAGAACTATAAAGCGAGTGGCACCTCGTGGATTGGGCCTATTCGATCAGGTTGGGATAGAACCTGTGCCGATCACACGGTGACTGAGACAGAATTATGTCAAGATAGTTGGAACTCCCAAAGTATAAACTGAAGTATTTTTTTTTATAAGAAAGAAAAAGAAAAGAATTTCTTTTAGAATATTCATAAACTGCTATTATGCAATTATTTTAGAATTGTTCTTATAAGCTTTATGTTTTATATGCATTTAGAATCTTTGCTCGTAATGTATATGTTATTAAAGTTTTGTCCCCTGTCGTTGAGACACACTGAATACAATGGATGGTACCGACGTTCTCTTTTGCGAACCTACGTTGGTCTGCGGTACAACGTAGGAACCGGTTTTGCAGGCGAGCAGGCTACGGGTTAGGACTTCTTTCTCTTCCAGTGCTATTGGTGAGCTCCTCTTTTGTTCGTGGAGTATTCCTTATAGTCATCTTTACTTAGCTATTTCTTTGTTTACTTAGAGAACTAGCCAGGAAATCTCATGTCTTGAGCAGTGCGTCAGTTTATCAGTAGAGGCTTCATAGACACAGTCGGTGGGTTAAGATTCAGATGTTTTTGATAATAACTTAGCAATATTGCATTGGTTACTACAAATAAAGTTTTGAAGTTGGGTTATTTTAGATATTTAAATTATTTAAAAGTATTTGGTTACAATAGTGCCTTGTGGCATGTAAAGTTTGAAGTTATAATAGATTTGATAAGCGTAGATGGTTCGCTCGGTCATGTTTAGTGATTGGGTGCCGGTCCCGGCTTGTTCAGAAAATGGATTGTGATAAAGGTCGAATTGTAACCCGTTTGGCGATGGCCTATAGCCGTAAGGGTGTTAATTCGAGCGAGGCCGAATTGTAACCCTTTTGGCGATGGCCTATGGCTGTAAGGGTGTTAATTCGAGCGAGGTCGAATTGTAACCCGTTTGGCGATGGAGCGGGTTTTCCTGTTGCGTTATTTTATTGGAGAACATCACTCATTGTTGTATTGTTTGTGTGCATTGGGGCGAGTCCGGTCTGTTTAATTTGGTTTTAATTGGAGAGTACTGCGCGTCGGGATGAGTCCTGGTTTGTTTGATTTTGTTTTCATTAGAGAACGTTATGCGATGTTGCGGTGCGTATGTGTCGGTGGAGTCCCACTTTACCTAATCCTCTTTTCTCGGCCTGGAGAGGTCGTGATCAGGACGAGCTATGAACCTATTGCTTGGGCTTCTAGGTACCCTAGGACTAAACGAAGTTCAGACATGATTGGCGATATTTAGTCGGTTGAATTGGCGTAAGGTTGTCATGGCGAATATTCATGCAAGCTTTTCGAATTCAAGTTCTGCTCGCGTCAGAGGGACTGTGCGCTACACGGGCTCACCGCTTAGTCCCAGCTCATGGAGATTTTCTTGACAATACCAGCTTGTTTTGAGCCGTTTGTCTGTTATTTGCGGTACGATGTGGTACGGGGGGTTTTGCTTGGTGCATTCGGCGGCGTTCGTTCCTTGTTCGCGTACCTGTGAGAATGCTCGTATTCTGCGTTTGAATACAAAAGAGAAAAATGACAAGTTAGGTCCAAACGAAATTGCATGTTACCTTGGTCTGGGAGTCGGCGAAGGGGGAGGGGGCACTGTAAGGCGACACGTTCCATCCCGCACTTGAATGATGGTTTCAGATTTGGCAACCCCATGTTTGGCTTCGCCGTTAATCACGTCTAGGCTTCTCATGGGCTGAACTTACCCTGCCCGTTGGGATCTCGAGCTCGAGTCCCGGTTCGACCCCGTCCGATGTGCGCAGATAATGAGGGGAACGTGATATACCTTGTACGTAAATTACAATTATGCACGCGGATACAAGAATAAAGCAGGATGAGCCGGTTATTTCAAAGAATCATACCGTAGGCTATCGTCCCTTCTTAAGAGGTGGAAGTATAGATCGGCATAACGTTAATACGGCTAGTAGGGTTGGGTGTATGCTAAGTTCGTAGTGACCGCAATCCCACTTTAAGTACTCACACGACGATCCGAACCTCTCGCTACAGGCGAGGCGTGAGTTTTGCTAGACATCGGACCTAATTTCGATTTCATGTAAAGATCTGACCCAGATTGGTTTGTTTATCTCAAAAGCTTGTCTATCACTTTTTCGAGTGGGTATTTGTACTGAGATGGTGAGGCTATGACAGCCAGGAAGTGATACTTTGGCTTGTTTTAGATCTAGAGGAAACTAAAATTTTGGCTAAGAAATCCCCACAGACGGCGCTAAATTGTTTGACCAAAAAGTATTTAGCTTTTTGTTAAACTAATTAATAATAATATAAAGGATAAATCTTAGCCAAGATTAATTAACTCTAGATTAAACATTAAAGCACGTTGGATAGGAGAATAAGATGTAGCCAAGCTCATGAACTTTCAAGATTTATAGAAGATATCAAATATAAATAATATGCTTACATCCTTCATGTATTGTACCGTGATATAAAAACAAAGGAGGAACAGAGGGAATTTCGTTGATAGTTGCAAGATCTATCTTTATTGATTCGAGAAAAGTGATTACAAAGATTTGTCGCCAAGATCTGCGACTTCTCATGTTTTTCTCCTATAGCTTTCTCCAGTTCTTCTGCCTTTTTTCTCTGTAGGGAAGAGACCCCCTTTTCTGTCTTCTTCCCTCCTACATATATCATAAGTATTCCCTTTTGTCCAATGGTCTTTGACCAGAGGACTTTCCTCCCCTGATCTCAATTGGCGTCGCTCCCCTTAAGTATCACGACATTTACTTTTCCGTACAAGCTTTCTGATGGCTCGATCTCGGTAGTGGCCGAGATACTCATCGCTATTACACCTTGTGGGTACGGCCATGGCTTAGTCAACCCCTTACCGTTCCATTTAGTCCTAATACACGTGTGGTCAGATTTTGACCCATACACTCATAGAGTTTAAATTTTGAATTCACCTATGTCCATCGAAACCACCCAACCCCCGCCTCTCACACCCACTATATTTGCTTATACTATACAAATATTTTTAAGATAATATTTTTTATTGTACTTACTAAACTCCAATAAATAAGTAAGACCATCACTCATTTTTCAAAAAGAAAAATAAAAAATAAAATATTGAAACCAAACACACCCTTATAATTTCCACTGAAAGATAGGCCACTAGTATTCCTTATGCCATGCTTTACATTTAAGGATAATAGTATGAGTATGTATAGTATGTTCCAGAAAGGATTTAGACTTGAAAAGTCACAAGAAGAAGTTTTAGAAAGAAAAGATTTTTGGGAGTATCCTTTAGTCTGAGAATGGGTTATCGTCCAGGCCGAGGGTCCTGACCAAGGCGTTGACTTCCTGAAACTACTTGTGCCAAAGTAGGGAGCACACGAGCCGAGTGTCTCATTGCTGAGAGTTTACTTAGCCAGGCTATGGTATGATACATGAGCGCTGAGAACCATGAAGCGAGTGGCCCCTCGTGGATTGGGCCTATTCGATCAGGTTAGGATCGAACCCGTGCCGATCACACGGTGACTGAGATAGAATTATGTCAGGATAGTTGGAACTCCCAAAGTATAAAGTGAAGTATTTTTTTTATAAGAACGAAAAAGAAAAGAATTTCTTTTAGAATATTCATAAACTGCTATTATGCAATTATTTTAGAATTGTTCTTATAAGCTTTATGTTTTACATGCATTTAGAATCTTTGCTCGTAATGTATATGTTATTAAAGTTTCGTCCCCTGTTGTTGAGACTCACTGAGTATAATGGATGGTACCGACGTTCTCTTTTGGGAACCTACGTTGGTTTGCGGTACAACGTAGGAACCGGTTTTGCAGGCGAGCAGGTTACGGGTTAGGACTTCCTTCTCTTCCAGTGCTATTGGTGAGCTCCGCTTTTGTTTGTGGAGTATTCCTTGGAGTCATCTTTACTTAGCTATTTCTTTGTTTACTTAGAGAACTAGCCAGGGAATCTCATGTCCTGAGCAGTGCGTCAGTTTATCAGTAAAGGCTTCATAGGCACAGTCGGTGGGTTAAGATTCAGATGTTTTTGATAATAACTTAGCAATATTGCATTGGTTACTACAAATAAAGTTTTGAAGTTGGCTTGTTTTAGATATTTAAATTATTTAAAAGTATTTGGTTATAGTAGTGCCTTGTGGCATGTAAAGTTTGAAGTTATAATAGATTTGATAAGCGCAGATGGTTCGCTCGGTCATGTTTAGTGATTGGGTGCCGGTCCCGGCTTGTTCAGAAAATGGGTCGTGACAGAGGTCGAATTGTAACCCGTTTGGCGATGGCCTATAGCCGTAAGGGTGTTAATTCGAGCGAGGTCAAATTGTAACCCGTTTGGAGATGGCCTATAGTCGTAAGGGTGTTAATTCGAGCGAGGTCGAATTGTAACCCGTTTGGCAATGGAGCTGGTTTGCCTGTTGTGTTATTTTATTGGAGAACATCACTCATTGTGTCACGATCCATTTTCGAAAATAGATCGTGATGGCGCCCAACACCATTATCGGGCAAGCCAACGCGGAAAATGTAATTTAGTTCTCAGTGTTATTTTTACCCAAAGTAAGTATAGAAATTCATAAAGCTCAAATCAAATCAGAAATGAACAATAATATGACAAAATAGTTATACAATCCCCAAAATGATAGTCTACTAACGTGTGTGCCAAGAACTGGTGTCACAAGTAATGGGCAACTAGTAGGATATACAAAATAATAAAACTATCCTACTGTCTGAGATAGAATAGACATCAAAAGTAAGGAAAAGACTCCATCAAGTTGTTGAACGTCTCAGGAAGGGAGCAGCTCACCGTGGAAGTCTCAAGCTGTGAATCAGGGGTGCGCATCAAACTGATAGCCAGATGTACCTACCTTAGATCCTGTACAATTAAGTACAGAAGTGTAGTATGAGTACATAAACTATATGTACCCAGTAAGTATCCCGTCTAATCTCGAAGAAGTAGAGACGATAGGTCTACTTGACACTTACTAGGGTCAAATAATATAATATAGTGTTCTGCTAGGCAGGATAGTTACAAATAATCAACAGCATGCAGCAAGAGGCAATAAGTCATGTCCTTAACAATTTACAGTTAACCGTACACATTTCAAGTATTTAGCAGAACAAGTCATGGATAAGATTTCACATATACATAAGTCTCATGCGCACATTATGCCGAGGTCGACGGCCCGATCCAACAGAAAAATAATTGTGCACTGCCAGAGGGTCGAATGACGCGAACCATAGATGTATCTATTTCTACCGAGGCGATCGGCCTGATCCACAAATATCAATTTATTTCAAGAAAACACATGAATGCGCATTTATTTCAAAGTAAATTCATACAAGTGTCCAACAAGTGTATACATTCGCTTATTTCTTTTTCAAGTCTCTAGCATATCCTAAGTGATCACATTAGCAAGAAAATATGGAGACAGTTACAAATATAGCATGATACGGGCTCTAGACTATCCAGACAATTAACATAATAGTAGCTACGCATGGACTCTCGTCACCTAGTGCATACGTAGCCCCCGCATTTAATAGCAAATTACTCAATTATTATACCTATGGAGACAATTCCCTCTTACAAGGTTAGAAAGGAGACTCACCTCGCTCCAAGGTATACTTCCAATGCCAAGAACGAGCCCAAACCCTCAATTTGGAGCCAAACGATCCAAAACTAGTTGAATGAGGTAGGAACTAATCAATATAAGCTCACAAGATCATATTCTATCTATTTAAGCAATTTCCCAACCCTTAACACGAGTTTCCCAAAATCCGACCCCGGGACCACATGCCCGGATTCCGAAATTTTGCAAAGGAAGTTGTTCTCTACAACCTAAGGATCAATAATATATGATTTCTAATTCATTTCATAACCAATTTCGTGGAAAAATCTAAGTTTTATTAAAACCCTAGGTCTAGCTCTAACCCCATGATTTTATCTTAAATCCTAGTGTTTAATCTACCTAAACACAAGTGTTAAACTAAGAATGGGTGGGATAAGCTTACCTCAAGATGCCAAGTAGAAGCCCTCTCTCAAAAGCTCCCAAAATCGCCCAATGGAGTAGTTAAATATGGCAAAAATGGACTTGGAGCCCGTAATAAATGAACTTACTGCCTTAGCGATTTCCGCATCTGCGGTCAGGGGTCCGCATCTGCGAGAAAAAGACCGCATCTGCGAAATGGGCTAAAAGGGCTGGGACCGCTTCTGCGGTCCTGAGGCCGCTTCTGCGGAACCGCTTTTGCGGTTCGAGAGCCGCTTCTGCGGTTTGGCCTGGCCTTCCCTGGGGCCGCATCTGCGATAGATGGACCGCATCTGCAGTCTCGCACCTGCGGTCCACCAACCGCAGGTGCGGTTATGATAGAAGCAGCAGCTTCAGCACTTCTCAAAAATTTCAACTTCACTTGAGCCTCGTCCGATTGACGCTCGGGACTGCCGGGCCCCGCCCGAACATACCGACAAGTCTGAAATTATGAGACGGACCTACTCGAATCTTTGGAACGCCCGAAACAACGCTAAATCTAAGAATCACCCCCTAAAACCAAATGAATCAAACTTATGAACTTCAAGTTCTTAATTTTCCTCCAACAAGCCAAAATGCCCTAAAACTACTCGGATTGACACCAAATTTTGCGGGTAGGTCTTAAATGATATTTCGGACCTGTACCGGGCTTTAGAACCAACATACAAGCCCGATACCCATAAAATCAATCATTAGTTAGTTTCTTTAAATCCTTAATATTTCAGATTAACAATTTCTAATAAAAATTCATTACTCGGGCTAGGGACCTCGGAATTCGATTTCGGGCATACGCCCAGGTCCCATATTTTCCTGCGGACCCTCCAGAACCGTCAAAACACGAATCCGGGCCCGTTTGCCCAAAATTTTGACCAAAGTCAAACTTAGCCTTTTAAGAAAATCCTAAAGAGTCAAATGTGCATATTTCAATCCAATCTCTTCTAAATCCCGAACCAACCATCCCCGCAGGTCGTAAATTAGTTAAAGGGAGCACGGAGAGTTTTATTTGGGGGAACGGGGTTCCAAAAAGGCAATGACCGGTCGGGTCGTTACATCCTCCACCTCTTAATCAAACGTTCGTCCTCGAACGGACATAGAAAAGTACCTGAAGTGCTGAATAAATGAGGGTATCTGCTCGGCATGTCCTCCTCGGACTCCCAGGTCACCTCCTCGACTGGTTGGCCCCTCCACTGGACCCGCACTGCAGAAATCCTCTTGGACCTCAATTGGCGATCATGTCTATCAATCATGGCAACTGGCTCCTCCTCATAACCTAAACTCTCATCCAGCTGAATAGTACTGAAGTCTAACACATGGGATAGGTCGGGATGATACTTCCGAAGCATCATACATGAAAAACCGGATGAACTCCTGATAAACTGGGGGGTAGAGCAAGCTCATAGGCAACCTCCCCAACTCGTCTCAACACCTCGAAGGGGCCAATAAACCTTGGGCTCAACTTGCCCTTCTTCCCGAATCTCATAATACCCTTCATTGGCGAGACTTTCAAGAAAACCTTCTCGCCAACCAAGAATGATACATCACGCGCCTTCTGATCCGCATAACTCTTCTGTCTGGACTGAGCCGTGCGAAGCCTTTCCTGAATCAACTTCAGCTTGTCCAAGGCATCTTGCACCAAATCTGTACCGTATAACTTAGCCTCACCCGGCTCAAACCACCCGATAGGAGAACGACACCGCCGACCGTACAAAGCCTCGAATGGGGCCATCTCAATGCTGGACTGGTAGTTGTTGTTGTACGCAAACTCCGCCAAGGGCAAGAACTGGTCCCACTACCCCCCGAAGTCAATCACACAGGCTCTAAGCATATCCTCCAGAATCTGAATCGTCCGCTCGGACTGTCCGTCGGTCTGAGGATGGAATGTTGTGCTAAGCTCTATGCGGGTCCCCAACTCACTTTGAACAGCTCTACAGAAATGGGAAGTGAGCTGAGGGCCTCTGTCTGATATAATAGAAACAGGCACACCGTGCAAGCGGACTATCTCCCGAATGTAAATCTGAGCATACCTCTCTGCTGTATAAGTAGTTGCCACTGGAATAAAGTGGGCCGACTTGGTCAACCTATCAACGATGACCCATACTGAATCAAACTTCCGCAAAGTCCGCGGCAACCCAACTACGAAATCCATGGTAATGCGCTCCCACTTCCACTATGGTATAGGCATCTGCTGAAGTAGGCCACCTGGCCTCTGATGTTCATACTTGACCTGCTGGCAATTCAAACACCTAACCACATACTCCACTATGTCTTTCTTCATCCCCCGCCACCAATAATGCTGCCTCAAGTCACGATACATCTTAGTAGCTCCCGGATGGATGGAATACCGCGAACTGTGTGCCTCCTCTAGTATCCTCTCCCTCAGGCCATCAACATTAGGAACACAGAGACGACCCTGGAGCCGCAAAATACCATCCTCACCAATAGAAACCTCCTTAGCACCTCCCTGAAGCACCGTCTCTCTGAGAACCGCCAGATGTGGATCATCGAACTGCCGGGCCTTTATCTCCCCCAACAATGAAGACTGAGCAACCATACACGCAAGAACCCGGCTGGGCTCCGAAATGTCCAACCTCACTAGTCTGTTAGCCAAGGACTGAATGTCCCAAGCTAGTGGTCTCTCCTCTGCTGGAATGAATGCCAAGCTATCCATGCTCTCTGCCTTCCTGCTTAAGGCATCCGCGACCACGTTCGCCCTGCCCAGATGATAAAGAATGGTGATGTCATAATCCTTCAGTAACTCAAGCCACCTGTGCTGCCTCAAATTACGATCCCTCTACTTGAACAAATGCTGCAAGCTGTGATGATCAGTATAAACCTCGCATGACGCCCCATACAGGTAGTGCCACCTTTTAATAGCACGGACAATCGCCGCCAACTCCAGATCGTGCACAGGGTAATTCTTCTCAGGAATCTTCAACTGACGGGAGGCATATGCAATAACTCGCCCCTCCTGCATCAATACACAACCCAAGCCAACGCGCGAAGCGTCACAATATACTGTATACATTCCTGAACCGGAAGGCAACACAAGAACCGGTGCTGTAGTCAAGGCTGTCTTGAGTTTCTGGAAGCTCGCCTCACAATCATCGGACCAATGGAAAGGAGCACCCTTCTGGGTCAATCTAGTCAGAGGTGATGCAATAGATGAAAAGCCCTGCACGAACCGCCTGTAATAACCTGCTAACCCCAGGAAACTCCTGATCTCGATCACTGAAGTAGGGCGTGGCCAACTCTGAACTGCCTCAATCTTCTTGGGATCCACCTTAATACCCTCTCCTGACACAATATGCCCCAAGAATGCCAATGACTCTAGCCAAAACTCACACTTGGAGAACTTAGCATATAGCTTTTGCTCTCGCAAGGTCTGAAGCACTACTCTCAGATGCTGCTCGTGCTCCCCCAGGCTAAGTGAGTATATCAAGATGTCATCAATGAAGACGATGATGAAGGAATCAATATAAGGCCTAAACACCCTGTTCATCAAGTCCATGAATGCCGCTGGTGCATTAGTCAAGCCAAAGGACATCACCAGAAACTCATAATGGCCATATCTAGTCCGGAATGCAGTCTTCGGGACATCCGAGTCCCGAATCTTCAACTGATGGTAACCCGACCTCAAGTCGATCTTAGAGAACACCCTAGCACCCTGCAACTGGTCGAACAAATCATCGATACGAGGCAACGAGTAATTGTTCTTGATGGTGACTTTATTCAACTGGCAGTAATCAATGCACATCCGCATAGTCCCATCCTTCTTCTTCACAAATAACACTGGTGCACCCCATGGCGATACACTAGGCCTAACAAACCCTTTTGCTAACAACTCCTCAAGCTGCTCCTTTAACTCTTTCAACTCCTTAGGAGCCATACGGTACGGTGGGATAGATATAGGCTGGGTGCCTGGAGCCAAATCAATGCAGAAGTCAATATCACGATCCGGTGGCATGCCATGAAGATCAGATGGAAACACATCGACGAACTCTCGAACTACTGGAACTGAATCAATCGGCGGAGACTCTACGGTGGTATCCCGAACATAAGCCAAGTACGCCAAACACCCCTTCTCAACCATCTGCCGAGCCTTCAGGAAAGAGATAACCCAGCTAGATGTATCAACAGTGGAACCCTTCCACTCCAACCCTAGCAACCCTGGCATCGCTAAAGTAACAGTCTTGGCATGGCAATCTAGAATGGCGTGATATGGAGATAACCAATCTATGCCCAGGATGATCTCAAAGTCGATCATGTCAAGCAACAGGAGATCCGCTCTAGTCTCAAAACCACAGAATGTAACCACACAGGACCGGTAGACCCGGTCTACAACCACGGAATCGCCCACAAGAGTGGACACATGAATAGGAGTGCCCAAAGGTGCAGGTGGAATAACCAGGAAACGAGCAAACAGAGATGATACATATAAATAGGTGGACCCTGGATCAAACAATACCGAAGCATCCCTACCGCAGACGGAAATAGTACCTGTGATGACGGTATCTGAGGCCAATGCATCTGGCCTGGCTAGAAGAGCGTAGAATCCGGTTGGAGCGCCGGCTGGCTGGCCTCCACCTGACTGAGAAGTAGCTGGATGACCTCTCCCTGCCTGACCTCCACCTCTAGGACGGCCCCTACCAGCCTGCCCTCCACCTCTACGTGGCGGGGCAGCTGGTGCTAAAATCATCGGCTGCTAACCCTGCTGTACTGCATTGCCCCAAAGCCTGGGGCAGTACCTCCTCATATGACCAAGGTCCCCGCACTCGAAACAACCCCGCAGTGCGGCGACCTGCTACCCTGATGGCTGACCCTGATGGCCTGTAGACCCACTGGAAGAAGCCTGAATAGCCGGTGGACAGTATGAACTCTCCGGCATAGCACTGAAATAAGAATCCGAAGAACCCTGAGGACCTGAATACCCACCGGAGGAACCCTGAATAGCTGGTGGGCGATGAGAACTCTCTGGAATGGCACTAAAATAGGGACGCGCTGGAGCACCCCGAGCAGGTGGTGGTGCTGAATATGGGGCCTGCTGGGCTGTCCCCTCCCAAACTGGCCTCTGCCCCTAGCCGGGGCACCTCTGAACTCTCCGGAGAACCTAGCCCTCTTATCCTGCATCTGATCCCTACCCCTCGAATGGTAGCCCTCAATCCTCCGAGCAATCTCCACTACTAACTGATAAGGAGTCCCCATCTCCACCTCTCGGGCCATGTTGGCCCTGATGCCAGAATGCAACCCTGCAACAAACCTCCGCACTCTCTCTCCGTCAGTAGGAAGTATCATCAATGCATGGCGGGATAGCTCAGGAAACCTCGCCTCATAATCAGTCATGGACATCTGACCCTGCTCCAGCTGCTCAAACTGATACCGCAGCTCTTCCCTCTCAGAGGGTGGAATATACCTGTCCAGAAACAACTGTGTGAACTGACTCCAAGTGATAGGAGGAGAACCGGCTGGTCTGCCCAGAACCTGTGATAGGAGTAGGGGTCTGTGCTCCCCCTCCTACCTATGATGTAGCTGGATCTACTGGAAATACTCCAACCTGAGTCATAGTGTCCATGAACCGCAGCATACGGCCCATGACCTCCGAGAAGCCCGATGTTGTCATAAAATCCGCCGCGGTAGGCTCGGCTGCGGGCACCTCGCCCTGCTCCTCAATAATAGGGTCTCATCAGGATCTGCTGGTGGTGCTACTTGGACAGCTCTGGGACGCCCTCGTCCCCTACCTCGGGCCGGTGCCCTCCCCCGGCCTCTGCCTCGGCCTCTAGTAGCGGGGGGAGAAGCCCCTCCCGGGTCCGGAACATCAGCCATGCGCGTCCTTACCATCTGTGAGAGAGTAAAGAAGGAACTTAGTATAGTGACCACTGCACGAGAGGAAATGAATAAGGAGTAGTTTTCCTAAAACCCTATAGCCTCTTAAAGATAAATACAGACGTCTCTGTACCGATCCGCAAGACTCTATTAGGTTTGCCCATGACTTGTGAGACCTATGTGAACCTAGTGCTCTGATACCATGTCGTCACGATCCATTTTCAAAAATAGATCGTGATGGCACCCAACACCATTATCGGGCAAGCCAACGCGGAAAATGTAACTTAGTTCTCAGTGTTATTTTTACCCAAAGTAAGTATAGAAATTCATAAAGCTCAAATCAAATCAGAAATGAACAATAATATGCCAAAATAATTATACAATCCCCAAAATGATAGTCTACTAATGTGTGTGCCAAGACCTGGTGTCACAAGTAATGGGCAACTAGTAGGATATACAAAATAATAAAATATCCTACTGTCTGAGATAGAATAGACAGCAAAGTAAGGAAAAGACTCCATCAAGCTGCCGAACGTCTCAGGAAGGGAGCAGCTCACCGTGGAAGTCTCAAGCTGTGAATCAGGGGTGCGCACCAAACTGATAGCCAGATGTACCTGCCTCAGATCCTGTACAATTAAGTACAGAAGTGTAGTATGAGTACATAAACAATATGTACCCAGTAAGTATCCCGTCTAATCTCGAAGAAGTAGAGACGAGAGGTCGACTTGACACTTACTAGGGTCAAATAATATAATAAAGTGTTCTGCTAGGCAGGATAGTTACAAATAATCAACAGCATGCAGCAAGAGGCAATAAGTCATGTCCTTAACAATTTACAGTTAACCGTACACATTTCAAGTATTTAGCAGAACAAGTCATGGATAAGATTTCACATATACATAAGTCTCATGCGCACATTATGCCGAGGTCGACGGCCCGATCCAATAGAAAAATAACTGTGCACTGCCAGAGGGTCGAATGGCCCGAACCATAGATGCATCTATTTCTACCGAGGCGATCGGCTCGATCCACAAATATCAATTTATTTCAAGAAAATACATGAATGCGCATTTATTTCCAAGTAAATTCATACAAGTGTCCAACAAGTGTATACATTCGCTTATTTCTTTTTCAAGTGTCTAGCATATCCTAAGTGATCACATTAGCAAGAAAATATGGAGACAGTTACAAATATAGCATGATACGGGCCCTAGAATACCCGGACAATTAACATAATAGTAGCTACGCACGGACTCTCGTCACCTAGTGCGTACGTAGCCCCCGCATTTAATAGCAAATTACTCAATTATTATACCTATGGGGACAATTCCCTCTTACAAGGTTAGAAAGGAGACTCACCTCGCTCCAAAGTATACTTCCAATGGCAAGAACGAGCCCAAACCCTCAATTTGGAGCCGAACGATCCAAAACTAGTTGAATGAAGTAGGAACTAATCAATATAAGCTCACAAGATCATATTCTAGCTATTTAAGCAATTTCCCAACCCTTAACACGAGTTTCCCAAAATCCGACCCCGGGCCCACATGCCCAGATTCCGAAATTTTGCAAAGGAAGTTGTTCTCTACAACCTAAGGATCAATAATATATGATTTCTAATTCATTTCATAACCAATTTCATGGAAAAATCTAAGTTTTATTAAAACCCTAGGTCTAGCTCTAACCCCATGATTTTACCTTAAATCCTAGTGTTTAATCTACCTAAACACGAGTGTTAAACTAAGAATGGGTGGGATAAGCTTACCTCAAGATGCCAAGTAGAAGCCCTCTCTCAAAAGCTCCCAAAATCGCCCAATGGAGTAGTGAAATATGGCAAAAATGGACTTGGAGCCCGTAATAAATGAACTCACTGCCTCAGCGATTTCTGCATCTGCGGTCAGGGGACCGCATCTGCAAGAAAAAGACCGCATCTGCGAAATGGGCTAAAAGGGCTGGGACCGCTTTTGCGGTCCTAAGGCCGCTTCTGCGGAACCGCTTATGCGGTTCGAGAGCCGCTTCTGCGGTTTGGCCTGGCCTTCCCTGGGGGCGCATATGCGGTCTCGCACCTGAGGTCCACCAACGCAGGTGCGGTTATGACAGAAGCAACAGCTTCAGCACTTCTCAAAAATTTCAATTTCACTCGAGCCTCGTCCGATTGACGCTCGGGACTCCCGGGCCCCGCCCGAACATACCGACAAGTCTGAAATTACGAGACGGACCTACTCGAACCTTCGGAACGCCCGAAGCAACGCTAAATCTAAGAATGACCCCCTAAAATCAAATGAATCAAACTTATGAACTTCAAGTTCTTAATTTTCCTCCAACGAGCCAAAATTCCCTAAAACACTCGGATTAACACCAAATTTTGCGGGTAGGTCTTAACAGATATTTCGGACCTGTACTGGGCTTCGGAACCAACATACGAGCCCGATACCCATGAAATCGATCATTAGTTAGTTTCTTTAAATCCTTAATATTTCAGATTAATAATTTCTAATAAAAATTCATTACTCGGGCTAGGGACCTCGGAATTCGATTTCGGGCATACGCTCAGGTCCCATATTTTCCTGCGCACCCTCCGAAACCGTCAAAATACGAATCCGGGCCCGTTTGCCCAAAATATTGACCAAAGTCAAACTTAGCCTTTTAAGAAAATCCTAAAGAGTCAAATGTGCATATTTCAATCCAAACTCTTCTAAATCCCGAACCAACCATACCCGCAGGTCGTAAATTAGTTAAAGCGAGCACGGAGAGTTTTATTTGGGGGAACGGGGTTCCTAAAAGGCAAACGACCGGTCAGGTCGTTACACATTGCTGTATTGTTTGTGTGCGTTGGGGCGAGTCCCGGTCTGTTTAATTTGGTTTTCATTGGAGAGTACTGCGCGCGGGATGAGTCCTGGTTTGTTTGATTTTGTTTTCATTGGAGAACGCTATGCGACGTTGCGGTGCGTATGTGTCGGTGGAGTCCCACTTTACCTAATCCTCTTTGCTCGACCTGGAGAGGTCGTGATTAGGACGAGCTATGAACCTATTGCTTGGGCTTCTGGGTACCCTGGGACTAAACGAAGTTCAGACGTGATTGGCGATATTTAGTCGGTTGACTTGGCGTAAGGTTGTCATGGCGAATATTCGTGCAAGCTTTTCGAGTTCAAGTTCTGCTCGCGTCAGAGGGACTGTGCGCTCAACGGGCTCACCGCTTAGTCCCAGCTCATGGAGATTTTCTTAACAATATCAGCTTGTTTTGAGCCGTTTGTCTGTTATTTGCGATACGATGTGGTACGAGGGGTTTTGCTTGGTGCTTTCGGCGGCGTTTGTTCCTTGTTCGTGTACCTGTGAGAATGCTCGTATTCCATGCGTTTGAATACAAAAGAGAAAAACGACAAGTTACGTCCAAACGAACTTGCCTGATACCTTGGTCTAGTGAGTCGGCGAAGGGGGAGGGGGCACTGTAAGGCGACCCGTTCCATCCCGCACTTGAATGATGGTTTCAAATTCGGCAGCCCTATGTTTGGCTTCGCCGTTAATCGCGTCTAGGCTTCTCATGGGCTGAACTTACCCTGCCCGTTGGGATCTCGAGCTCGAGTCCCCGTTCGACCCCGTCCGATGTGCGCAGATAATGAGGGGAACGTGATATACCTTGTACATAAATTACAATTGTGCACGCGGATACAAGAATAAAGCAGGATGAGCCGGTTATTTCAAAGAATCATATAGTAGGCGATCGTCCCTTCTTAAGAGGTGGAAGTATAGACCGGCATAACGTTAATACGGCAAGTAGGGTTGGGTGTATGCTAAATGCGTAGTGACCGTAATCCCACTTTAAGTAGTCACACGACGATCCGAACCTGTCGCTACAGGCGAGGCGTGGGTTTTGCTAGACATCGGACCTAATTTCGATTTCACGTAAAGATCTGACCCAGATTGGTTTCGTGTATGGGTCAGATTTTGACCCATACACTCATAGAGTTTAAATTTTGTATTTATCTCTGTCCATCGAAACCACCCGACCCCCGCCTCTCACACCCACTATATTTGTTTATACTATATAAATATTTTTAAGATAATATTTTTTATTTTACTTACTAAACTCCAATAAATAAGTAAGACCATCACTCATTTTTCAAAAACAAAAACAAAAAATAAAATATTGAAACCAAACACACCCTTATAATTTCCACTGGAAGATAGGCCACTAGTATTCGTGGCTATGCTTGCCTCTTAAGTATTTTATTTCTTTTTCCTTTCCACTCTCTTCGGCTGCGGTTCTAAATTTCTTTATTTTAAATAAAAGCAATTTGAAAAAAGAAGAAGAA
The DNA here is from genome assembly GCF_001879085.1 of Nicotiana attenuata. NCBI lineage: Eukaryota > Viridiplantae > Streptophyta > Magnoliopsida > Solanales > Solanaceae > Nicotiana > Nicotiana attenuata. Next base: position 8,539,845 of record NC_031996.1, on the reverse strand, counting down.
AAAGAATTAAAAAAAAATAGCCATAGTATCCAACTATTTCAGCGACATGGCACAACGACCTAGAAGATGAGATGCCGTCATCCTATGAAGTATGAACGGTCTGATATAAACAATGCCGACAATAATTCATTTATTAAAATTGTCGGATCAATTTGTGTACCTTAATTAATTTTACGAGTTTCAAGTGTATATATACATATATATAGATTAGATCGCCTTCGAAATTTGCTATACGCCACAATCCAGCAGAAGCTCCATTTTCGGAATTCGATAAAGCTCATATACAAAGTAGTACTATTCGTACTGATCAAGGTAAAGTTTTCCTTTTTCTTCGTTTTTTTAAAGGGTATGCATAGATATAATCATCTTTATTTTTTAGTTAATTCTCGTGCTGTGAATTTGCATTAAACAAACCAAACTTGGGTAGAGGTTGGAATCTGAAATAGTTGCGGTGGCTGACTGATTAACTACTTACTACTATCTGTACTTGTCCATTAATGGGATTTTACTTGGTCGTCGTTGTTGTTACTATGTGTTACTTGTTGAATTAACAAACAACATGTTCCACCTCACACTCTCAATTGTTTAATAAAGGAAATATTCCATCTTCTTTGATGCTTGTGGTGGGATTTGAGCCTGCATTCCGACTTGTTACTGTCACTGTTTGTAGTCTGTCTTTTTTTCTTTTGGTTATTCGAGTCTGATTATATTCGGATTCGCGCTGCGTAAGGCCCTATTCGGGGGGAAGCGCTCCCTACCAAGAATTTTTTCATACCCAAGTCTCAAACCCGAGACCTCTGGTTAAGGGAAGAGCAGCCCCATCCGCTGCACCACATCCTTTGGTGGTATTTGTCGTCGTCTTTGAAATGAGTTACATAGAGTAGCATTTTAGAACTATAATTGTTATTCTTATGTGTGTGTGTTGCTCAGAGGCGGAGCTACAATATCAGGTATGGATTCGGACGAACCCAGTAGTTTTTGCTTAAATCATGTATTAGTATTAGGATATCCGTTAAATATGGGTAAATATCTAATAGCGAACCCAATAACTAAAATGAGCTATGGGTTCATTACCAAGTTCAGAACCCATAAACTTCAAATCCTGATTCTGCCTTTGCTTATGGTGAAAAGAATAGTGTTCCTCCGGTCCAAGATAAGTGTCTTTTAAAGCTTTAAGTCACCCATTAAGAAAATCAGCGAAAGCTAGTTATTAAGGTTATTTGACTAAATTATCCTTTATCTACTCCTAATAAATGTAAATAATTATGGAAAGACGTCTTAGAATGTTGCATAGATCATTTATTAGAGTAGGGGAGATTTTGAAATTTTTTTATTAATGGGTGCTTGATTCTTAATATGACACTTATTTTGCACCAAATTTGAAAGGCTAAAAAGATATTTATTTTTTGCGTGCTGGATAAGTATGCAGGTATAGAAGACCCAAAAAATGCTCACTTTTACAGCCAAATGACGATTCTGTTTTCTTAATGGAGTGTCTCTTTGATGGGGTTTTTCTCTTGTATAGAAACCCAGTACCATAATTTCAAAGAAAGGAGAAGGTTACAGTGTCGTAGCACTTCTTGCTTGGCAGCCCGGTGCACAAAGCATCCCGTGTTCACGCAGGGTTTAGGGAAAGGCCGCACCCCAAAGGGGTGTGATGTAGGCAACCTATCCTGATCAGTGGCTTATTCCACGGCTCGAACCCGTGACCTATAGATCACACGGAGACAACTTGACGGTTGCTCCAAGGCTCCCCTTCCGTAGCATTTCTTGCATGGTACGCTTATATTGCTTGTATAATGTTTGAGTAAGATAGTACCCTTATTTAGTCTCATCAGAAATCTATATTGAGTAGACATGATATATCTTGCAAAATACCATAGAAATTAAATCTCTTGATGGTATTCCACATTTAGAATCTTGTGTTATAGGAGTATTAATCAACTGTAGTTTTCACTTTGGACCTAAAGATTTGATCTAGTTTTGTTTCACATTGTCCTGAGTAAGTGTCATGCAATTTCAAAAGATATGAGGGAATGGGAAGGGAGTTTAGGAAGCTGATTTCATGGTAGATTTAGCATAGATTTACCATGGTTCTTGATTCAAGATATAATTTTTATGAGTCCCTTATTCCCAATATTTACAAATTCCTGGTTGCTCTAATCTTTTGACCATATTCAACATTCCAATCATGTCTACTGCCTTCTCATTTTGAAGTTTTGCTTTTGCCTCATTGTTTAGGCTCCATGGTTTTATGCCAAATTACTGATTCTCTTGTTCCAACTGCCTTTCTTTATTGCTGTTCTTGTATGCCAAAATTTATGACTTCTGGCAACTTATGGATGATTTACATGAAGAATTTACACATGGCTTCAATATCTTTGTGGCTCCTACTTAGTGGATTCATAAATTTGTAATCAAGATCGAATTTAGTTGTTAGAGAGTTTAGAAGATTCGTCCTTCTGATCTTTGTTCTTCAAGCTGGCAAATAAGTTATAATAGCGTCGATTGCATTGAAATTTCAAATGTAAATGTTTGTGTCATTTGGTCAGGGGCAAAGCTAGAGGCTCGAATACGGGTTTAATTTAACCCAACAGCTCCTGCTCAAACAATGTATTTGTGTTAAGAAATTCATTAAATATGAACAAATATTAAATTTGGAAACCAGTTATTAGCACTTGAAGTCATCGTTCTTAAACTCAGAATCCATTAAGTTAAAATCCTGGCTTCGCCTCTACATTTGGTATACAATGGGTGGTGTTTGGATCCCAGCCACATGGAAACATGATAGATAAATTCTGAGGAAAAAGAGGAACTAGTTCAATTTCTAACATTTATACTACTTGTGCTTCCAGGAGAATACATGGCATCCTTGGCAACAGCAGAAGTTTGTGATGTAAATGCAGGGCTTCTGTCAAATGGCGATCTACGAGTTTTGCCACCTATCTTCCAGCTATACGGGCAAAGTCGAGCTTTCTCTGGCCCCATTACAACCCTTAAGGTGTTTGAGGACAATGTGTTAGTCAGGGAGCTTCTTGAAACTAGAGGCGAAGGACGAGTTCTGGTTATAGATGGTGGAGGTAGCATGCGATGTGCTCTAGTAGGCGGGAACTTAGGACAATTAGCACAGAATATGGGTTGGGCAGGTATTGTAGTTAATGGCTGCATTCGAGATGTAGACGAGATTAATGGCTGTGACATTGGGGTTCGTGCATTGGCATCGCACCCTCAGAAATCGAGCAAGAAAGGCCATGGTGAAAAACATGTTCCTGTTTATATTGGAGGGATGTTGATTCGTGAAGGAGAATGGTTATATGCAGATAGTGATGGCATCCTCGTATCGAAAACTGAATTATCGGTCTAATTTGAAAATCATGCTGTTGTCTGCTTCAGCTCGTGTCTTCGGATTTACGATCAAAGTCCTATGGCAAGTGAAATCCTAGTTTTGTGTTGTGTATTAATACATATTTTGATTCATGTAATCTAATAAGGGCAATGCCAATCATAATTCATAACTATGGGGTTTTTGTACCAAAACTAGCACCCTCGTCGAATGTTTCATTTTTATGTGACATTTTCATTGTTCTGTTGAAAAAAGAACGATACCTTCTTATATTTGGATAGTTTAACTTTATATTCTCTACTGCTATTAAAGACAAGCTTTTATAGACATATTTAACGTTCATTAGTATTAAAAATCTTTTTTTCTTTTAATTTTCAAATACCGTCTCCAGTCCATCACCTTGACATAAAATGAGATGGGAGGAGTACATTTACGTGAGGGACATGTCCATGTTGCTTTTTGTAAACTTTGCTTTCTGGTTGTAAAATTCACATTGGAAAATTGTAATTTGGGGCTTTTCAGCATTCAAAAAAAGCAAAGCTTTTTAGATTTGAAAACATTAGCACTGCTAGTTTGAAGAGTCAAGAAATAGATATCTAATATTTTCACCAAGGGTGGCCAACGTAAAAATAGCACGGTATAGTCAGTTTTCAGACTGGTTATTCAAAAATAGTCATCGTTTATGAAGTCAATGAAAAATAGCCACTATTTTGCTGCAACAGAGACCGGTCCAGCACAATATACTGGAGTTCGGTGCACCTATGTATGAACTCCAGCATATTATGCTAGACCGGTATACTTTGCTGACTCCAGTATAATATACTGGAGACTGGAGCACCGGTGCTCCAAACTCCAGTATATTATACTGGACAATTATACTTGCTGGAACTCCATCATATTATGCTGGAGTTCTAGTGTACTTATGCTGGAACTCCATCATATTATGCTGGAGTTCCAGCATAAGTATGCTGGAACTCCGGTATAATATGCTGGCATATTTTTCGGGTTTTGAACAGTGTTTTCGCTCAGATTTATCTTTACATGAAAAGTGACTAAATCTGGGCTATTTTTGAAACTGGGCTATTTTTGAACGACCAGTTGTAAATCTGGCTATTTTTAAATTTCTCCCGTGGCCAACCACATGTCCAGTCCAGCTTGTGCATATCTCTAATTCCACCACATGTCCAGTCCAGCTTGTGCATATCTCTAATTCCACTGAATACCTACTACTTTTCACTAGCACAAGTATCGGGTAATTTTGCCCGCCAAAGCTTACACAAATAGGGAGAGACACGTTTTATTTTTTCTCATGTCTCACGCTGAGACCAAGGGCGGGCAACAATAGTGCATGTTGGATGGTAACCATGTTCTCTGCCTTTCTACTTAGAAAATAGGAACAGAACAGAGACCATTCTTTTATTATTTTCCTTTGTTTTTTTTGAAAATATTGAAAAAGTAAACATTTAGAGAAAAGTGAAGCTTAGAAGACAAAGGGTAAAACTAACAAAAAAAAATGGTCCATACTGGCAGCCAGTCAGCAAAAAGAAAATTGTTTCAATCCCAGCTGAAGGACCGTTAGTAGGAACGGTAGATTTGGGACTTTTCAGCGACAAAGTATAACGGAGGGTAAACTTGCTCAATTTCGTATAGTACACAAGCACTTCTTACCCTTTCCCCTTAACATTACCACACATGTTCTCCAAAAATAAAAGCTTCTGTCCCCAAAATCCTGTCATTTTCTACTATATCTATGATTGCACCACAAGAATCAAAGAAGATGGGCAGGCTAACACTAAAGGGAGGCAAAAGAAAAACAAAGCTACTAAATTTTCATGAATGGGATACCAAAATTCGCAGATGCTGCAACTATAGCAGGAAAGACATAGCGCAAAAAGGCAATACTGGAGATATATCAACTTTCAGATAAAAGCAGTTCTACCACCCCTCCTACTATGCCGCTCATATGCAGTGTTGAATTTGTCAACCAACTCGTTCATTGTACTGCAACCAAGAAAAAAGAAAAATATTAGATCCATTATACTTGACTCCAGTAAACAGGATTCGAACAACAAAAAAAGAGAGATATGGCAAAAGGAACTGTTTCTCCCGCTTGTATTTATGCCTAAGAGTAAGTGCTTTTAAACACTTTTTATTATTGCCAAACACCACACACAAAGTAAGTGCGTTGCACGTTAGTAATGGCACGTGATGATTCAAATATTTATTTATATGAAGGAACAATAAAATTTAATTAATGAGAGAAATTTTATGTTAAATAATATAACAATCATCTAAATGCCAAAAAATATTACTCCCTCCGGTCCAAAATAAGTGATTTTTTTGGATGTTTTCCACACAGATTAAGAAATCCACCTTTTAGCATTAATTAGCAATAGAATTGACCATATTAACCTTTACTATCTCACATAAACACTCCTAACACATATTCCAACACTATTTACTCCAAGGACAATGTAGGAAAAAAAATAATTAATTCATTCTTGAAATCTGGAAAAATCACTTATTTTGGACCACAAGAAAAAGGCCAAAAAATCACTTATTTTGGACCGGAGGGAGTATTACATTAGCATAATACATGGATTTAAAATAAAAGAACACCATCAAAACTTACACAAATGATCAATTTTGTCATGTTAGTTAGATAATTATGTATTATAGTTTAAAAGTATTTAATGTGATGATATCTTAACGAACACTTCTTTGTGGACAATTTTTATTTGTATATGTTTCCTCCTAATGCTTTGGTTGCTTTGCCTTAACCAGAACTCTTGTTGTCGATCTTGATATCCCTCTTGAAAGGGCAACATACAATTGTTCGTGCAAGAAAATATATTCCGGTAAATATAGCTCAATAATTAGGATGTTTGTCCTTGTCCTTTATTTATTATATTTGCAAAACATAAACATACTAAGAATTATTTTCACACAAATTTAAAAGGATATTCCTTAAATTTGTGATGGTTATTTAAGTTATTTGAAGAGGTATATCAAATCTAAAGTGTGTGACTTCACAATAAAATTGTTGTTGGTACACCACTTGCTATTATTGCTAATAGTGTCATGCGTCTTAATATGATATTTGCAAGTAATGCATGACATAGAAATATTATTTCGATTCCGCCGGAGGCATCTACAAAGAATAATCTTGTTATACCAGAGTCGATTCTTTATAATATAAAGGGTGTTTGGATTGGCTTATTTTAAGTGCTTAAATGCCAATAAGCACTTAAAATAAGCCAATCCAAACACCCTTTATATTATAAAGAATCGACTCTGGTATAACAAGATTATTCTTTGTCGATTCACCAACTTATGGCTTTTGGCTTTTCGCTTAAAAGCTACTTTTTATAAGCAAATCCAAACACCCTCATAGTCTTGAAAGCTTGTTTTTTGTTAGGATTTAGCTTTGATTGTGCTTCCTCAGACACTTGAATAGCATTTTGATTCTTAATAATATACTATCCTTTTTACTTTGTGTTCTAACGCTCTTTTTATGGAATAAGTTTATGTGCCCTAAGTTTTTTTTTTTTAAAACTTGAATAAGAATTTTACTCATATGATGAATTTAAAAATAATTGAATTGGATTCTCTTGCTAAAAAATTATTTTAAAAATTTAATTATTTGGTTTTAACATAAAAATAATTTATTTTATGTTAATTCAGATATTAATATTAGTTCGTCTCTTGTTTTGAATATTTAATCTTAATTATAATTTTATCCACCATAAATTTTATTTTCAAAGAGTAAAACATTGATATGACATTTCACTTTTAGATCGTTATATTTGTAGAATCACTAATTGTATTGAATCTTACCAATCATTTTTTTTCTCTTTATCACACATTTATATTCTTAAATATTTTCTTAGTTGTTTAATAATTGAGTATTTTTAATATACACGAAAAATTAATAAAAAAATATTATTTGAGTAGGAAAATAGTTTAATATAAAATAAAAATATATTAACGTGGGGTATCTTTTTCTCAATTTCAACTCTTTATGCAATCCATTTAATATTATTATTATTATTTTTTCTTGGTATTGGACATTATAGAGTGGTAATGTATTGTCAATACAGAGGATTCCTATGAAATTAATTTTATTCAACTTCCCTACATATTTTTAATAAGAATTTAATAGATAAAATTTTATTAATTTTAGAAGTTCAAATATTAAAAATTAGCATAGAAGGTATTGTTGTCCAAAAAATAAGTTATTACAGTTATGTCCTTTCCCTATGAGTTCTTTCGCTTAATATTTTAGGGCTATTTTGGTACATTAATGTTGTATTTATACTTTTATAATAATATAGGCTCTCCTTTTTCTAAATAAATTTGGACAATATAATACATTCTCAAATTAAATTAGTAATAGGACATTATAATACGTTTTTAAATTAAATTAGTAATAGGAATTTTTAAGAAGTATATCCTAATAGTAATAGGATTACATGATTAAAGATATTTACTTGTTCAATTTTATATGAATTAGACATCCCGAAAGTAATTATACTAATAGGATTCATAATCATGTAGGATTCCTAACGTGTAGTATTATGTCCTAAAACTAATAGGATTATAAGGTTAATATCTAGAATTCCGGTTGTGTCATTTTATTATGAGTTATGATGCTTAATATTATAAGGTTATTTTTGTAAACCGACATTGTATTCATGCTTTTATAATAATAATAATAATAATAATAATAATAATAATATATATATATATATATATATCACACTTCAGCAAAAACCATTTTTATCTGAGTTTTGGCCCTATTATCTACATAATCTTGGATAGTTCCTCTTCAATGAAAAATGAAAAGGAGAAAAATGGAAGAAGAGTTAATGTAAGAAACTACTTTTACAAATAACAAAAGCATTAGTGCAAGAAGCATTAGACATCATACCTAGAGCAGTTAGTGAACATGGCCAGGTAACTAACTAACAATGTGTCATTATATTCCTGCACATAAGAAAAGAGAAAATAAAACAATAGAATCAGAAAGTGGCAGAATCTGATTGGCGCACCTAAAACAAATATGAAAATTTCTAGTTAGCAATTTACACTCGACATCAGAATTACACTAGTAACTATTTGAAGCTGACGAAGGTCTTATTAGAAAACTCTTTAAAAAATATCCTGCAAATAAAGAATTCCCGAGGAAAAAAGCGTACTAATAGGCTACATTTACTTTAAACAGGTCAACTCCAATAACAAAGCTCAAAGAACACCTACCATCAAGAAATCATCTCGAAATCTCTCCGACTCAATTGTTGGTAATCTTCTTAAGAGACTAGAGACCTGCCTGAGCAATGAATTCTCACAAGGAATTTCACCTACATTCGCAGCAGGAAAAACATTAAAATTCTAGTGCCTCTGCCCCATGAAAAAAACTTATGTTCCATTTCCATGTTAATTGTCAAAGAAGTTTGTGCGATTAACATTCTCCAAAATCAGTTTCACGCTGCTTGACTAGTTCATGAGGCTAAAATGCTGAATGGAGAGTTCATGAGGCTATCTAAGCATCATAGATATTCAGATGCAAAATATACGTGTTAGCTTGTATCCATTTACACTAAAAAATTTATTTCCAAGTGAGCCTCTCCCAGTAAATTCAGAAGCATCTTTTCCATTATAAGGAGCTTCTTCGACCAATCAGAATGTAGTTTCAACTTCTAGCAAAACTGGTTACCTTTTTGCATAGAAAGAAGATAATGTTGCAGCACTCTAATTCTGCTGTTCAGCATCTTGATGGCACTATGTGTGCCAGTAAGGTGGGCAGCCACTGCACAAAGAGAACTCAAAGTTAAACAATAAGCAAACCATGCCACTAAAAGATTAGGGCGCCACTAAAAAATCAGTAGACGCTTGAGTCTTGAGAAGACAAATGAAGTTAAAGGTGCTCACACTGAGTTGCAGCAGAGCCTCCATCAGACTGTTTAAGATGTGCAACATGATCAACAGAAATCCGTTCAGCTTCAACCGTCTAGTAAGCAGTCAGGTATTGCAAGTGAGAAAAGAATTTGTTAGATGCTCCCAATAACTTGTGGAAAAGATGACAAGATACATGAATAGGGAGATACCTCTATTGTGTAGGTTGCTTGGACAAAAATAAGCTGTGGGATGCCATCAATGACGTGCAATTCTTTGAATATCATTAAATAGTTCCAAAACCAAAAAAAAAAAAAGTCAATTCTCATTGTATCTGTAGCTAGGGGAGGAACTAAATATGGACACAAGAAGATGTTCAAGTTGGAATTTCTGCAAAATTTATTAATCATGGTCTCTCGCACAAGGCATAAACCCAAAATCATTAAAAAAAAGTTTGAACAAAAATGAGGGCCGCGGTGGAAGGCTCTGTATAAATATGTTATCTTCTACCCGGAAATATAAGACTAATTTGTGCAAACAAAATTTAACTGTTTACTTTCCCTTTCTGTTTTCTTCAAAAGCAAGCACAAAAGAAATAAGGATGTTTAATCATAGAGCAACTGTAACGACAAATAAAATATATACGCACCACTTTCATAGATAGTGATTGGCAAGTCCTTCTGTGCACGATTGATAGAAGGATTGAGAAGAACGTACACAGGACTTTCATTGATATCCATCAACTATACAACAAAAAATGCTATTGTCACGGCTTGACAAAAACTTTAGGAACAAACAATGTTCTACAGGAAAAGGTAAATGTAAATTATTCATCTAGAGGGCAGAATCAAATTATACTTGAATCATGGGCCTTGATGTCATTCTCCACAAGTTCTAGAAAAAGAGATGTTACAACAATTTAAATGAATGGGATATCTCACGTCAGGACCTAGTCAGCAAGCAATGTGTGACAGCATTAGCACCGGCACTGTAATCCTTTTTCCCTTTCATGACAGCAAGCATAACTACGAAGGCAGTTTCCTTCCACCGCCCAAAATTCATATCAACTGGTTTCCTAAAGCTCCTATGTCTCAATAGAATAGGTAGCTAGTATCGCCCAAAGAACAAGTACGCATCAAGAATTCAGAAGATCTCAAGGAAAATCCCTTAACCACAATGCAAATTAAATTAGCTTACAACACTCTCTTTTACACAAGAGGCATGCAGCAAACATGTAGCTCATTCTCCAACACACAGTCAGCATAGTATATGCAATAAGCTTCAGTCAGTTGAGTGCCAAGGCAGCTTATCCGCCTGATGTGGAGCTTAGATTGGATAAAGATCCTAATTCAGTTCCTATTGCCAAACTAAATATATGCTGCTTCAGTGCTTTGATAGAGGACGCTCCAGCTTATGGATTGAAATTTTCTGCTTTAAACATTTACTATTTTCAGTCCTTTCCAGAGTTCTGGGTAGGTTTTGCTGCTTTTCCCTCACACTGTTATTTCCCTCCCTCACACTGCTTTATCTACTGGTTATTGTTTTGCTTTTCATCTATTTTCTGGTTCTGGTGATGCTGTTATTTGTTCTATGGTTTCTATTGATGGTACTGATATATTGCCTCTTTTCGTCTTCTTTAGCCAAGATCTTTCGGAAACAGCCTCTCTACCCCCTCGGGGTAGGGGTAAGGTCTGCGTACACACAATCCTCCCCAGAACCCACTAGTGGGATTTCACTGGGTCGTTGTTGTTGTTGTTGTCCTCAAGACATTCTTTATGATCATTAAGAACATCATAAAATTGTTATTCTTTTCCAAAAGAACATTCAAACACTAGACCTTGCACTTGACAAGTGGCTAGGATACTATTAGCCAAAAGGCACTCCTAGAAAGTGTGATGCTAGGGTATCTCATATTCTCATATATTACTGGACAGCCTATTAGGAGAGCTTTCCAGGGATATGAGTGTCAGCGTCCACTGTTGTAGCCTTACATATGCTCTACTATCTAATAACTAAAGGTTATAGAGGTTGATGACCTTAGTATAGATATTTCAATTAAGTAATCCATTCAATAATTGGGAGGCAAACCCAGTCCGTTTTTTCATCAGGAAGATATTCAATTGACGGGAGTGAAATGTACACCAGATGTATAGACATTATAGATAATGAAGAATCAAATACATAAAGAAAAAGTTATACTATGCATAGTTAGTGCTCAGCCTCACCTCTCAATTCCTGAGCAAAGACAATTGAACAGAAAAGAAAAGGAGAAAACATAAACAAGATACTAATTGAATATAAGACAATACTTCCTTGTCCAAATTTCTATGACATAATTTTTATATAATGTTGTTCTGATATGAATTTAAATGGAGAAACATGGTTAGCGAGGAATGAGGATTAACCGACCCCAACTTGTTTCGGACTGAGGCGTTGGTCATTGTAGTATTCCAAAATAACTTTGGTCTGATGTTTTCTTTTATCAAACTAACTTTTGAACAATTACTTTAATATTTTATCTCACTACCACAAAGGTAATATCTAAGTAAAATAAATCCCATATCTAATCACACGTCTTAACATAAAATGGAACTGATGGATAAATCAGCACTATTTTAAGCAAAAAAGAAAGAACTCACAGCTTTGTGAATGTGCATATCTGATTCCTGAGCATCACTCCCCGTTGAATACCATCCCAGTATATAGAAATTAGGAAACACCTTCTTATCTGCTCCAAAATTGCCAACATTAGTATCAATTATATCAACAAAATAACCCTTATAGCCTGTTTGGCTAAGCTTCTTGAAAACTAAAAGTGCTTATTTTTTTAAAAAAGTTGCTTATGTTAGAGAGACTTGAGGTGTTTGGCCAAGTTTTTACAGGAAAAGAAAAAGTGCTTTTAAGTAGTGGCAGAGCTGAAAAAAAGCAAATTTGGTGTTCTAAAATTGGCAAAAGTGGTTTTCAAATTGATTAGCCAAACACAAGAATCACTTATTGCGAAACAGAATTTTTTCTGCAAAAAAAAAAAAATATCATCTGTTTCAATGTTTGAAAAGAAAAATTCAAATTTTTGCAAGCTGTTGTGCAACTTGAAATTTTCAGTTTGACTATTTTCCAACATGAAATATACACTGTTGGAGCTGTTTTCCACCTATCAATTACCGTGCGAGGTAAAAAAAACACAAATTTAAAATAGTTATGAAAATGTAGTAAATTCATTGTTTGGGGAAAGAAAAAACTGACAGAGTTCTTGCTTCTTTTCGAGGAAAGGACGGTCGAGGGAGTGAGTGGAGGGATCATAAAGGAGTTCGAAGCTGTTGAAGATCTCGACAGTGCGGCCTCTCTGTACGCCGATAACGCAACCTAATACCCTAGTCGGTGGTGGCGGAGAGGAATCGGCACCGTCGCTCGCGGCGGCAGAGTGAGACTGAGATTTGACCCGAGTGTAGTGATCCGATATGTTGAGTATAACGAGCGGGTGGAGCTTGAATGTTAAGCCGCTGCTCGACGATGACGCCATTGCTAAGCACTTTCTTCTCTTCTTCTCTTTTTCTTTTCTCCTTAGAAAGTTCTAATTTCAGTTTCCAGTGTGGGCTCCACCTCTTTTATATTTTCCCAAAAGCTATTATTGTCTTCACACGAATAATTTGGTAAGGGGATAAATTAAATTGTAGTAAAAGGCTTTAGTTTATTTTGGGGAATAATTCATAAATATTATATTTTGCGATGTATATTTTTTAGTATAATATTTTATCTTTTTTCAATTTTTATTCCACCGTCCTTTTTTCAAATTAAACCGCAACCAAATTGCCACCAACACATCACTAATTTCACAATTTTTCTTATCCTTACTTTCTTAAAATTACAATATATAATATATATATATATATATATATATTAATAGGTCCAAATAAAATAAAACAGAGGGAGTATTAAATAATTCTATTTCAAATTAAGGTGTGCTATTAATTGTGTGAAACAAATTTAGGGACAACTTATTTAATTTTTAATTTTCTCAAATTTTCATATAGCATCAAACTTTGTGAAGGAATAAAATATGACAAATATATCGGGACGAATTGCAGATGTTTTTCCTAAATTCATATTTAGTTGGACTTTCAATATAGGAAACTAAAATAAATGCGGAAAGTAACCAACAAAGATCGTGGTGGAATAGTAATACTTCTTTATCCTTAATCATATGCCTCGTGTTCGAGCCTTTCAGCTTGCTTGGATGACTATTACCTTGTGTCGTATCGTTAAATCCGTTATTACGTAGTGAAAAAGGTCACTTTATGGAACGACCGATTTGGTGTGGTCGCGTCATTACTTTTTTTTTACCCTTGTTTATTACTCCATCCGTTTTAATTTATGTGAACCGTTTGATTGGGCACGAAGTTTAAGGAAAAAAAAGAAACTTTTGAACTTGTGGTGTAAAATGAGGCACATATATTTCGTATGGCTATAAATCATTGCATAAAGGTAAATTATTTCCAAATACGTAAAGAGGTCATTCTTTTTGGCACAAACAAAAAAAAATAGGTTCAAACAAAATGAAACAGAGGGAGTATTAAATAATTCTATTTTATCCTTTATCCTACATTTTTATATAATAATTCTACCTCGTACCTTATTCTTTCTTTAAAAAATTACAAGTTTATTTTTCATATCGTTGGTGCATAGCATCATGAAATGACGATAAACAATATAACCTGTCCAAACATCACATATATCAAAATGATACAATACAATACTATACGATACTTAATAATTATCTAAATAATTAAATATTAAGCCTCTCTTTATTGAGGAACGCTTTACCGATGTATAATTTTTCTGTGGCAAAATACATAGTTTACCCATCCACCTTGCACCCAAATTCCTGTTCACACCTGTTGACCACGGGTTTAACATTACACACCAAACCTTTCGAAAGCGTGTCAATGACACACCACTTTTGACCCATGAAAGGCGCGTATTTTACACCGAAAGCAGGCGAGTGAATAATAGAAAATTTATCTAAAGCCTCATTTTAGCGCCACATATCTATTTTTTTTCTTTATTTTTTCTATCATCATCTTCATTGTCAGGAACATAAAGAAACAAGCAACAACAATGGTTAAGAAACCACCGGAAAAGAAACCAAAAAAAAAAATTCCAGAGAAGAAATCGAAGAAAACCCAGCAATGGTTAAGAGACCCATTGTCTCGATTTCTTGACTCGCAAATTCAAATCATCCTGAATTGGGTTGGTTAAAATTGATTCAATATCAACCTAACAAAATGATCGATTCTAGGTGAAACAGTAGTTTTTTTAGTAATTGTAGGCCTGGTTTTCTCAAGCGCCGGAGGAGTTCCCATCTCTGGTATTAAAAGAAGTTAGAGTCGAAATCCATCATCAAAGTTTGTTTGAATGATTGTTTTTTTTTTCAATGCAATTTTGGGTCTAATTGTGTCCTTTTCAGTCTCTTTCTCATCAATCTTTGATTCAATCTTTCACTGTTCTCGTCCCTGCTCCAGCGATGGAAATAAGTTTTATGGCCACCGGTGGATCTGAAAATTATTGGGAAGATAATAGGGATGGAGGGTGGGTTGGAGGAAGACGACGTGCAAGTGATACTGGAGGAGGAGCCAACGTCGAGGTAGGATTGGGGAAGAGTGGTGGGTAGTGTTAGGAAGACACATAGCTACTTTATTTTATTTTTTTAAAGCATGTAAATTGGGGTTTATTTTAAGCTCGGGTCGGGTTGTATTTTTAATTAAAGAATCGTTTTTTTAATTTAAATAAGCGCGTCTATACACAACAGTGATTATTAACTAGGCTGATCAAAAATGATATGTCATTGACATACTTTTAAGATTTGGTGTGTAACATTAAATTCGTGGTCAACAAGTATATAATAGGGATTTGGGTGCAAGACGGATGCATAAACTATGTATTTTGCCTATTTCTGCGAATTTAATCGGATCCCAGCATCTAAAAAAGTAAAAATAAATGCGGAAGGTAGGGCCAAGAGCACCCGGTCACATTTCCCAATAGAGGATAGAAATAAGCAAAACCCCAATCTCTGGCCATCGCCTAACCACCACCACTATATACAAATACAAATAATCGCGACTTCCCTATACACATACATATCACTACCAAACAGTTTACACCTCTGCTCCTCCGGCCTTTGTCCTCACCGGACTCCTCCGTCAACCGCCGTCCTCAGCCGCACCACTTCATATTACAAAAAAATACAGTAAAAAAAAGTCATGGCGATGAGAGACTTGGTCACCGGTGCTCCCAGCTGTGGCGAACCTTCATCTTCTTCCAATCCACTCGGTGCTCTCGCTAACGCTCTCATCGGCTCTTCTTCTAAGACTCAGGTATATCATAATTCTCTCTCTATTATGAGTTATGACTACTGAATTCAGAGCGAAATGGATAATATATTATTGAAATTCAGGTGCACATGATTGATTGATATACAATCTCATACACAAAGACATTTGGTCGTCGATGCTTTGTTCCTGTAAATTGCTAGTGATTTAGTTTGATTTTAGAGTTTTAAGTTCTGTGCAATGACGGTGTAAACAATAGTTACACAATGAAGTTACTTATTAGGTAACTATTACAGGTAAATATTAGGATAAGCATAAATTGGTAATCTAGTAAAAATGGTAATTAACCTGCTATCACAAGTTAGAAATTCTCTGATAGAGTAAAAAATCAACTGTCAGTTTGTATAACTTAAATCCTTAGTTTTGCTAATTGTGGATCTGTGCTGAGTCTGTGTTATGAAATACGGGGAGTCTTTGTGTTTTAGTTGTAAAGTGTATTTATAATATAGATGTATCTATATCGAATAATTTTGTGGACAGAAATAGGCTAGGACACAAGTTTAAGTTTGGGATAGCTTAAATGACATTTCAGAGTCAAGGTGTATGTACATGTGTTATGGACTTGCATTAACTTGATTAATGATTCATCTCTCTTACAGGAAAGGCTAAAAGAGATCCCTACATCAGTAAGTACATCGTCCAATGGCAACTTCCTTGCAGGTTCTCAAGAACCATTGGTCTCACTTCCAGGATCAGAGTTTGAACAACCACTGCACCCTAATATTCAGGTTAATAGATATGTATATATTGATACTTGTGGGTTGAGGAGGGATCCACCCGCGAATGCATTACTCACTTGTAATACAACTTTCTCAGGGTTCCCAGTTCCTTCAAGGGTTCCGTTCTGCAGATCAGAATAGGCTCTCTGACGTTTGGGATGAGATACAAAGGCCTCAACTTCCATTTGCTCATGGAAGTCAGAACATGACAAACATCCCTTTGGAGTATGCCCGGGTTCAACCAGATCTGAATGGTAACACTATACTATCTCTTCAATCATTATAATGAGGGGGCTGCCAGTTACAAGAGACATTTTAACATATTTGTGATAGGATTGGAGCATTGTTACCTGATTTAACTAAGCTGAAGTAGAGAATTGTATGTGGGTCCAGGAGTAAGGACTACTTTTGATGAATTTGAATTACGAATAGTATGCAGACTGGTCGTCGAGTTCATTTGTCAGTACTGAAAAGCCGTATCAAGGGGCGGGCTAGGGAGTTATACTGTGGATGGAGGAGGGAGTGCTAAGTTATATTCATATAATCATTTGATTGTGGAAAAGCCTACATGAGTCTATTTTTTGTGTGCCAAACACTTTGCCTTTCTTTTGAATCAAAGTAGGTCGCGACTGTTGTATTTTAGTCGGTCGGGGGAAGCGGTAGCTTCGTGCTCCGCTTCTCTCGCGCTTGCTTGCGTGAAGGCTCTTTAACTTTACAAAGAACATGATATATATCCGTGCCTTATAAAATGATATCTTCCCAGCTAGGTAAAAGGCATATTAGAGGAAAGGGGTGGGCTTGTACTTAGATGACATTTGACATTTCCAACTTGGTGCTTTACTGTCTGAGAAGTTGGA
Source organism: Nicotiana attenuata (assembly GCF_001879085.1). NCBI lineage: Eukaryota > Viridiplantae > Streptophyta > Magnoliopsida > Solanales > Solanaceae > Nicotiana > Nicotiana attenuata. The sequence goes on along the minus strand of NC_031996.1, from coordinate 8,522,645 downwards.
TGATTGGTGAAAATGACCCACGCTATGTGGATGGTTGATTGCACATGTGTGAAGGAATTAGTAAAATATGTCTTTTGAGGAACTAATTTCACTAACTCTCGTGAGTTTGATTCCCTTTTCCCCCACATGTAGGGCCTCCGCAGCAAGTGTTGTCAAGCTTTTTGCACTCGTTTGTCAACAGCAGTCAGCGTGGCATGCCGTTTCGTCCTACTTCACTGCCATTATTAGGTTTATCAGAAGGTGATAAGCAATGCATACGTGACCGTAGCACGATCATGGCCCGGCATTTTTTTGCTGATAAAGGTGAAGACTTCATAAATGGACAGGTTTGGTCTCTAGCCATGTAATTCTACTCAGTTAGACACTTAGGTGCATCTTAGTTTTCTAAACTATTTCAGTTATCAATGAAACAAAATTTCACCAATTTCTTGTGATAAATCTACCATTTGCATATTGGAAATCATAACTATCCATTCTGTCTGGCTGTTCAAATTAAATATCAGATCAGAAAAGGAGCAGCTCATGTTTTGTTGGCAATGTGATGTGTGAATAATGTGCCAAACTGTATTTCCCATCCATTAGAATTCATCGTTAGTTATATGATTCTGTATATGTATGCTAAGTGATCGACTTTTCAAACTCGTTACAGATATATAAAGTCTTAATCTTTTTTTACTATAAAAGAAAATCTGTGGACTTTTAATAACTGAACTAGGAAATCCAAACAGATGCGAGGAGATTGTTTTTTGGTGTATATGGGCAAGAAACAAAAGTACTTTGTTGTTTCAACTCCACCTACAGAATACTGTGCTTTGATGAGCGAGCAGAAAGGGTGTCGTTTCAACCACTGTACACTATTTGTTGTTTTGGTCCTTCAGTTCTTCAAATGTGCCGAAAATACTTCTGCGCTCTCTGTTCTTTATCTATCTTGCCTTCCTATAACTATTCTATAACTAATTATTGGTTTTATTCATCAGGTTAATGCTCTATTATCTTCTTTAGAAATTGATACTGATGCTAGGGCAAGGGGCCCTGTGCCTGGAAGATATCCCGAGCTTGAAGAGTATTGGAATGAATCCCAAGCTATGAGACCTGCGCCTCATGTTGCAGATGGATGGATTAATGAGTTTGCACAGAACCGAGTAGAACATGCTGACCCCAATGCTTGGGCCCAATCATATGAACAACAACATAGTGCTAATGGATGGGCATCTGAATTTGAGCATGTAAGAAAGTTTTATTAAACTCCTGTATTAGGTGGGGGTTGCATTTTGGTCGGCAGGGGAAATGAGAGAGGAGAAGAGTCTACCTTTATTTATATTGTCATGCTCGGTGGAATTAGATTCATCATAGAATAATTTGGATCTATACCTAAAAACATATCCAAAAAAAAGTATAATTTGGATATGAGTTCTATTAGGCTGTCAGATTGAACTTATGAACAAAATGCATCCGGGTCAAGTAGAGAGGACATATGTGTGCATGGACACACAAGAGAGAGAGAGAGAGAGAGAGAGGAAGAGAGATCATACTAATTATTTTAATGTTCAGAGCATTTGAATTCGTTAGCAGCTATGGACTAAAACATCCTTTTTAGAAGCAGGAGAGAACATACATGTGCACCTACGCGCACACACAATCATAGAGAGAGGGGGAGGACAAACAAGCCTGTATGCAGATGTCAGGGAGAATGTGTAGATGATAATAGGGCTAATTGTATTTCATCATCCTTTTAATTTGGTGTGGCTGATATAAGTTACATGACAAAGAGCCCCTGATGATGTCAGCAACCCCCCCCCCCTCTCTCGAGAGTCCATTTCCCTCCCTCTCATCTTTCCACGTTCTCTGTTTTTGTTTATGAGTACAGTTTTCCTGTGCTATTGCAGGAGCAATCCCAACTTGGAATGATCGGTCAAATGAGAGGTGCAAATATTCCTAACTTAGCGGCCATGGAGCAAACACGTATGTTGGCTCACACATTAGCTCAAAACAATGACCCAAAATTTCAGGTTTCATGCTAAGTCTTGTTTTATTTTATATTTGCTTAAGCAAATATTATTGACATTCTTCTGAATGTACTACGGGGTCGTTTGGTAGGATGTATTAGGGAAATAATACATGTATTAACTTTGGTATTATTAATCCCTTGTTTGGTAGTGTTTTTCAACCTATGTATAACTAATGCAAGTATTAGTTATACACCTTATTCAGTACTATTCTTCTACATAGGAAACCATGACATTAGCAATACCATGGTTTTTAATACATGGATAAGCATGTATAAAGATAAAACTGCCCTTTCAAAACCTTTAATACACCAAACCAAACAGTCGATAAGAAATAATCCCAGCATTACTAATACACTCTATTCAGTACTATTCTTATATACCCTACCAAACAACCCCTAAGCGGCTATAAATGCATGTGGGGGTAACAAAAAACCCTCCAATTTGAGGGCTAGTACCAGTACTAATTGGCTATTACGTTCATCATGATTATTCTACATGTGCCACCTTCCATTTTCTGCTTGTGCATGGAATAGGGAAGGGATGCAAGTAATATACTGCAGTAGCAGCTAAGTAAAGGGGATTAAATAGAAAGAAAGGCAGGTATTACTGGCATATCAGGAACTTGTGACTACTTATTAAAAAAAAAAAAATCAGAAACTGATTGCTAACCTGAACCACCGCGGAGACATACTAGCTATCTAATGAAACAATTGAGTAGAATATATCGAGTCGAGGAGATGTTTAGCAGATAAATATTTCTGTTCATTGGTTCATTTTGGAATATTTGTTTATTGTAGTTTTACCTTCATTAGTATATGATTGCTTTATTAATTCATGTAGAATTCCAAATTTCTCCAATTTGTATCCAAGATGAGTCGTGGTGAAATTACTATTGAAGAAAATCAATTCAAGCCTGCTACGGTTGCTCCTGGGGATTGGGCAGCAGAATACGAACAGCAGTATAATGGAGGTCAATCATGGGCTGACCAGTTTGCGCATGAGGAGGCAAGTGCAAGTTCATTACACCTGTTGATATTTTTTTTTTGTGTGGATGTGGATAAGGCATTGAATGTGTTGATCTTACTCCAAAAGTCGTGGGGTATGTCTCGTCTATGATTTTGTGAGTATGAAATGCACTAAAAGGCAAAAGCTATTGAACCTGGAACTTTCTTATCTCACTGGAGAGTTCCTAATATATGTGGTTTGGAACGTGATTGTGGTTGATGAGTTTCCTTTAACATGTTGTGAGGTCTAAGTCGTTTCACATTAATATTTGCACGTGTCCTTTGTTGTTTTCAGCTTTCTCGTGGACCACAAGGGTGGGTGAATGAGTTTTCTGCTGAACGTGAGCAGCATGGATCTGTAAATGACGAGTGGGTAAATGAATTTTCAAAGTTGAATGTGAATGATTGGGCAGATGAATTTGGGAATCAAGTTGCTGAAGGAGCATTTGGTGAAACCTCGGCTGATAGCTGGGCAGAGGCTTATGATGAGTAAGTTTCACCATGCTTGAGAAAATATAAATTATATGGTATTAGATTCGTGATAACTTATGTTCTAATACTATTTTCTGTAACTGTTATTTTGGCATATTATTGAGTTTCCAAACTGAGGCCCATGAATCACCTGTTTCAAAAACATCTCTTTAATTATGTTGTCTGTCTCTCTTGGTCATGTCTGTCTTTTCTTATTCTTTGCCTTCCTTTTTTATCCTCCCCTCCCC